>NW_025966620.1:0-5387 GCF_021869965.1 Rhincodon typus
ACATTGTGTTATCTCAACATCCTGGTAAATCTTTTCTGAAGCTCCTCCAGTGCAATAATATCCTTCCTTAACAGGGTGACCAGAACCTGATATAGTGCTTCAGTAAAAGCACTAGTCAAAACCATGCTGACTATCCCCAACCATTCTCTGAAAACCCCCACCTACCCCATACATATGAATCGTACCTTTTGGAATCACCTCCAACAATGTACCCATCACATAATTCAGACTCACAGGCCTATACTTAGTAAGCTTCTCCATCCCTTCTTGAAAATGAAGGCACATTAGCCTACCTCCAGTCATGCTGCACCTCACTATAGTTATAGATGGTACAAACATTACTGCAAGGGTTTCTGCAATTTCCTTCTTAACTTCCTACAATATTCTCAATACAGTATATCAGATGCTGGACATTTATTCAACTCTATGCTTTCTAAGACCTCCAACGCATCCTCTTGTGTAATATGAACTGTTTTCAAAATATCAATATTTATTTCCCAAGTTCTGTAGCTTCTACTTTTCTCCCCCAACAATTTTATTTGTGAAATATTTGTTCTCTATTCCTCCTGTCTTCCGAGTTTCAAAACTCAAATAGGTAGCCTTTGTATTAAGAGCTCGACTCTTTCTCTCTAATCACTCGCTTGCTTTTAATGATCTTGCAGAATCTCTTTGGATTATCCTAAACTTTTACACTAAAGCTATCTTGAATCCCCTCTTTGCTTTCCTGGTCTCTTCAGAATGCCCCTACACTCCATAGTGCACCCTCACTATCACATCAGTAACTAGCCCTGCCGTATTACTGATGAAAAGGTCATTTTTCCTCCTGTCTCTACACTCATTTGAACCCAGTTGTCTCTATCTAATACGATTTCTTTTGTATTCCCAACGAGAACCTCAATATCTTTATTAATCCATTGTTCCTTTATCCTGCCAGCTTACCTTTTACTCTAAGACGATCATATTAACTCTGAACTTTCATATGACACTTGTGAATGCCTACCACTTATCAGACATCCCCTTACCTGTGAACACTCTACTACCAATGGGTGGCACAGTGGTTCGCACTTCAGAGCGCCAGGGACCCGGGTGCGATTCCAGCTTTGGGCGACTGTCTGCGTGAGAGTTTGCACATTCTCCCCATGTCTGCGTGGGTTTCCTTCAGGTGCTCTGGTTTCCTCCCACGGTCCAAAGATGTGCAGGGTAGGTGGATTGGCCAAGCTAAAATTGCCCATTGTGCACAGGGATATTTAGGTTAGGTGGGTTAGATAGGGGAATGGGTCTGAGTGGGATGCTCTTGGAGGACGGTGTGGATTTGTTGGGCCAAATTGCTGTTTCCACACTATAGGGATTCTATTGTATGACTTTTGAAAGTTGTTGTCTCATACCATTAATATTTGCCTTACTTCAATTAAAAATTTTGAAGTCCAAGGAAGTATTATCTTTTTCATAACTAGTTTAAAGCTAATAAAATTACCATCATAGACCCAAAGTGTTCCTGCACGATCACATCAATCACTAGCCCTGCCCTATTACTGAAGAAAACGTTTTTTTTTTCCCTGTCTCTACCAAGAATATTTACATGTTAAAGAAAACTTTCTTGAACACAATTAGCAAGTTCTTCACTATCCAAACCTTTGACACTGGTGTAGTCCCACTCAACCTTTGGAAAATTAAAATAACCTGTTACAACGTTATTATCCTTACTTATGTCTGAGATGTCTCTACATATATGTTCGTCAATGTCCATCTGACTATTCTGGGGCCGATTAATACAATCTCAGCAAGGTGATCATTCCTTTCCTTTTTCTAATTTCAACCCACATATTTTCACTGGACAACTGTTAAGAAATATCTTCAATAGTTACAGCAGTAAAGTGTAAGCTGGAATAAGGGTGGGAGACTTTAAAACTAATGAAAAGATAGTGTCCCTATCAATACATCGATCAGGAAGCACGTTCATGGAATCCAAACACAGCAGAAAGAGACCGTTTGATTGATCGAATCTGAACAAACGTTCCGAAGAGCATCTACCAAAGTAGGATTAATGAGCAATGGTTGAATTAGATGATTAAGGTTCGACGTTGAGAATAGAAAAAAAATATACATATATTAGATATTGAAAATGAGGTTTAACTGAATCTCTTGAGCAGTATAAAAAGAGTAGGTGCATTCTAAAGAGGGAGATCCGGAGGGCAAAGAGGGGATATGAGATAGCGGTAAGAATAATCCGAGGAGATTCTAAAATAAAATCATTTAAAGCAACACAGTAGCGAGAGAGAGAGAGAGAGAGAGAGAAGCCTCTTGTGGAATGAGGAAACAAATTGTGTCAACTACAGATTTTGTCATCTGAAAATCAAATCAACTCGTTCAGTACACTTGCATTCTTCTGTGTAAAACCGCCTCCAGGTTTCTACATATTGGCGGGATTTTCAAATTTGTAAGAAAGCGTTTAACGATTTGGTGCCATTTTCCCCACCCTCCTTCTCAGCCATGGTCACAGTTATCAGAAAAAAAGAAACAGCAGATGCTGGAATCTGAGGTAAACAAACAGGAGGCTGAAAGTAGAGCTGGAGGAAAGGCCAAGGGAAGCAAAAAGCACAGAGGTTTTGTCGTGAATTTCTAATTTACATACAGGGATGCTGTACTTCAATTATTTTGTGACTAATTTAAACCGCAATTTATAATTAAAATACGCTTCTTGAGTTTTAATTTAAATAACACAAATGTATCAGTCCTATCACAATCACTTGTGTTTTTTTCAGCCACATGCAGTTTCTGCAATTACAGCTGAATTAGCCCAGTGCAATAATGGTAAGATATGGAAATATAACAACGAAACGCACATCATGCGTCAGTTCGGCTTTTTGGATAGTTTAGTGGCTCTGAAAAGAGCCGTTGGGTTTCTCGGGGTTAACGTGCGGGTCCGGGCACGCTCCGTTTAAGCGCGCTCCCCGCGGATCCGGCGGGCCAGCTGGATGTCTTTGGGCATGATAGTGACTCGCTTGGCGTGGATGGCACACAGGTTGGTGTCCTCAAACAGCCCCACCAGGTAAGCCTCGCTGGCCTCCTGCAAGGCCATCACGGCCGAGTTCTGGAACCGCAGGTCGGTCTTGAAGTCCTGAGCGATCTCCCGCACCAGGCGCTGGAAGGGCAGTTTGCGGATCAGCAGCTCGGTCGATTTCTGGTAGCGGCGGATCTCCCGCAAAGCTACCGTGCCGGGTCTGTAGCGATGAGGCTTCTTCACTCCGCCCGTGGCCGGCGCACTCTTGCGGGCCGCTTTGGTCGCCAGCTGCTTGCGGGGAGCTTTCCCTCCGGTTGATTTACGCGCTGTCTGTTTGGTTCTGGCCATCCCCTGCAACACACATACACTTTGCTGCTATCAATACTAAGCCTGCGGCGGCGCTGCGTATTTAAGGGAATTGAAGAGCCCGCCTTAGAGCTGGGATTGGATACAGTCCCGTCCCTCAACCCACTGAGAAACAGCTCCTGGAGGTACAGAAAAGGCAATAAAATAGTTGTTGGAGTCTGATTGGTTAACTTCAAATGACAGTTTGTCAATTTCAAAAAGCCCGCCGATTTTACCTCGCAATCCTGAAATTAAGTCAAATATTTAAATGCAAAACAAAGTCCAACGACGATAAAATCTGTACTTTGTGGGATTTCTTTTTAAACCTAACTTGCAGTTAACGCGGATAGGACGCGGAATCATTGCCTGATCTGCCCGTAACAGGTAGGAGGAAAACGCGGGGTTTTAACACAGCCCAGACTTCTGAAGAAGGGTCGAGGCCCAAAACGTCAGCCTTCCTGCTCCTCTGATGCTGCTTGGCCTGCTGTGTTCATCCAGCTCCACACCTTGTTATCTCAAACTAATCAACCGGCCGTGTCACCTCCGATAATGAATCTAAATAACACCGCCGATTGAAGCATCTTCAAAGCTAATAGTGTACGCTAAAAAAGTTACACAATCTCAATTTATCGGCTCATTTTTCTTTCACCCAGTTAGAATTAGTCCGAAAACTGTAACAGACAGAGTGTAACAACAGGCCATTAAAACATCTGCAGGCTTCCCTGAATGAAAACTGAACTGAATATCATTCCTGGAAGGAATGAAATAGAAATACTGCAATCTGCGACATTTCGCATCAGGCCAGAATTACAGTTCGAGGTGTGGAATAACCAGCTGCGGTACACTACACCCTCTCTATGTGCTGCCTTTCCTGTGCTCAGGTCTCCGCTCTCACTTGGAGGGTTTGGGTGGCTCTGAAAAGAGCCTTTTGGTTCGCTGGAAAAGGGTCGATTTGCTCAGCCGCCGAACCCATAGAGAGTGCGGCCCTGGCGTTTCAGAGCGTACACCACATCCATGGCAGTGACGGTCTTGCGCTTGGCGTGCTCAGTGTAGGTGACCGCATCCCTGATCACATTCTCCAGGAAAACCTTCAGTACCCCGCGGGTCTCCTCGTAGATCAAGCCCGAGATGCGCTTGACCCCACCACGGCGAGCCAGGCGCCGGATGGCTGGTTTCGTGATGCCCTGGATGTTATCACGGAGCACTTTCCGGTGCCGCTTCGCTCCGCCTTTTCCCAGGCCTTTGCCTCCTTTGCCTCTTCCAGACATCACACTTCGTCACTCCAATCGCTGCCGAATGCGATTCGCGCTGCCTCACCTTCCTTTTTTATACAGCCCGCCCCGGCCTGACTGAGAAACAGCTGACACAGAGTGAGAGGCGGCCCGGGCAGGAAACTGAGTGACAGACAGAGAAATGTCCAGCTCCGCCTCCAGCTAGCTCCAGCCCCCAAATGAATCTGGAACTCAACCTTTTCTCCACAAGGGCTGTGAACATAATGCCCGGCAGAAAACCTGCAGACTCAAGCTTCATGTTCAAAGATAATAAAACCTGAAAATTTTAAAAGCAGTTGCGACACAATTAAACGGCCATGTCCCGGCCTTTCTTAACAAGACAACACACGGTTGCTTCAATTTCAATGTCAGTTTCTATTCCTTTAGCTGAATGGGAGAAAATCATTTCTTGGGGATTGTGTTGCGAAGCGGGGTTTCTGGCCCAGTGTTCCTCTCAGAGACTATCCCTGAATATGTGAAAAGCAGACGGACATGAAATGAAACTGCACCCGAACCTATGGGCAGTATGATGTGGACCTAATACTAATTTATTGTAGAGTGTGGGAGAGAGACTGGGTGTAAATCCGGTAGAGAAATGTGGACGAGTTACTCACATTAATTAATACATAATTTATCCCTGCACTCGGAGATGGGACAGGGATCATTTGATCCGGGCTCAGCTCTTTCCTCAGAGATATGGGTGGCTCTGAGAAGAGCCTTTGTGTTCAGGTGGTTACATGTTGCACAGACTGCTTCATTTCTTTGCTGCT
>NW_025966620.1:5487-5714 GCF_021869965.1 Rhincodon typus
ACCGGCATCTCCTCCAAGGCCATGAGCATCATGAACTCGTTCGTCAACGATATTTTCGAGCGTATCGCGAGGGAGGCTTCCCGCCTGGCCCATTACAACAAGCGCAGCACCATCAGTTCCCGGGAGATCCAGACCGCCGTGCGGCTGCTGCTGCCCGGGGAGTTGGCCAAGCACGCCGTGTCGGAGGGTACAAAGGCGGTGACCAAGTACACCAGCTCCAAGTGAGA
>NW_025966620.1:6604-15785 GCF_021869965.1 Rhincodon typus
CACGCCGTGTCGGAGGGTACAAAGGCGGTGACCAAGTACACCAGCTCTAAGTGAGACCCATGTGCTGAAAAAAAAAACACAACCAAAACCCAAAGGCTCTTTTAAGAGCCACCCATAGCTTCCTTGACACAGCTGAACTATAATGTTAATGTCTGTACGATATTTGTATTTTATAAATCTTCTGTATTAACAAGTGATCCCTGACCTTGTGCGCGCTTGTCCTCGGATGTGTTCATACACATCTGTTATCTCTGCCTGTGGACAGGGATCATGTTAAACACCAATGAGCTATTTTGAGCAATTTCTGTGTGATCGTGTTACCCTCTGTCACTCAATCGATTCAGAAGCTACAAACCCGGTGGGGTATGCAAAAGGGCAAGCAAGAAAATATACTTTCCCTCCGAGTTCCGTTTCACCCTTTTGTTTTATTTCCAGATCTCCTCGCGGGTATTGTCAGGTTGCTGAGGCTTTTTGCTGTCGGGGAGATACTTTCAAAATGAGCCGAGATAAAACCAGAACAGCTGCCAGACTGGCATAGTAAATGTGGAGCTTTTGCTGAACTCTGATCGCGTGCAATAAGGGAGGGCCGCTTTTAAATATTCTCGAAAAACGGTGTCCGCAATTAATGTGCTCACCTGGAAAAACGTTATCGAATGTTTTATCAACTTATCGGTGTTTTTGAAATGCGAAATAAATTAGTTGCAGAGTGCAGATTTTGGCGCTTTTTTGTTTCCGCTTGCATTTAATGTTCAGAAAGTCCGATTCTAGGTCAGAAATTGACATATTCAAGGAGGTTAGGGAAATAAGGGAAAGGGAGATTATATAAAGTATACATTCAGAATCTAAGAGTAAACTAAGTCGAGTATTCGTGCATTCTATTGTGTTAAACTTCCTACTTTTTGGTACATATTGGCCGGCTTTTCAAATCAGGAAGAAAGCCGTTGATGATTTGGCGCCGGTATTTTCCGGCCTCCTCCCCGGGCCCTCTCCCGATTGGTGAGTGAAGCAGATATCTGATTGGGAATTGAAACGATATGAGGAGATGCTGAACAAGGTGGCCAATCAGCAATGGCCGCACCATCAATCCTCCCGAAGGTCGAAGAGGCCGGAATGTGGGCGGGTTGCAGCATTCTCTGTGAAAGTGTTTGTGAGATTGTGGCCATGTCTGGGAGAGGAAAGGGCGCTGGTGGGAAAGCTCGCTCTAAGGCGAAGTCCCGGTCGTCCCGGGCTGGTCTGCAGTTCCCGGTGGGCCGTGTTCACAGGCTCCTGAGAAAGGGTAACTGTGCTGAGCGTGTGGGTGCCGGAGCGCCGGTCTATCTGGCTGCTGTGCTCAAGTATCTGACGGCTGAAATCCTCGAGCTGGCTGGTAACGCAGCCCGGGACAACAAGAAGACCCGCATCATCCCCAGGCACCTCCAGCTGGCCGTGCGCAACGACGAGGAGCTCAACAAGCTGCTGGGAGGGGTGACCATCGCTCAGGGTGGGGTGCTGCCTAATATCCAGGCTGTGCTACTGCCTAAGAAAACCGCCGCTGGGGGTGCTACTAAAAAGTGAAGAGACAGTTATTTCGTCTGACAACCCAAAGGCTCTTTTAAGAGCCACCCACAACATCAGTGAAAAGCAGCTAGACCATCCCCTCTGTCGGAATGTCTTTTTCTGCTTTAATTGTTTGATGTCCGTTTCAGTCCCTTTGCTGTTTGATACTCTTACTGTCACTGTGTGTATGATCTAACATGAAATCTTTACTAACAGGATGCAGTCAGTCACGTTCACAGAACAGCTGAAACGCATGGAAAGTGAAACGTTTTTCACGAATTTATAATGAATCGCATTTGTAATAGCGTTCGGATTGCATTATTTCTTATTACTCTGTAACTGCCTGTGACTTTAATCATTGTCATATAAATGCATCTCAGTCCCTCGCTCACAACCAGTTTCATATTTCCAAGCCGCACCTCCATCTCCTACCGACCAACCTCATCCCGCCCCCTTGACCTGTCCGTCCTCCCTGGACTGACCTATCCCCTTCCTAACTCCCTACCTACACTCACCTTTCCTGGCCCCATCCCCGCCTCTTCGACCTGTTTGTTTCCTCTCCACCTATCCTCTCCTCTATCCCTCTTCTATCCGCCTCCCACTCTCTCCCTATTTATTTCAAAACCCCCTTCCCCTCCCCCTTTTCTGATGAAGGGTCTAGGCCCGAAACGTCAGCCTCTCTGCTCCTATGATGCTGCTTGGCCTGCTGTGTTCATCCAGCCCTGCACTTTGTTGTCTCGGATTCTCCAGCATCTGCAGTTCCTACTATCTCATATTTCCTGTAACTGCATTTAAGAGCTAAAATGACCCAATGCATCAAGTAGGAAGTACGAGATAACACATTGTGGAGCTTTAGGAGCGCAGTAGGCCAGGCAGCCGGAAAGTTGACTTTTTGGGTGAGGACCCTTTTTCTGAAAAAGTCAACTTTCCTGCTTCTCTGCTGCCTGGCCTGTTGTGTTCCTTGAGCTCCACATTGTGTTACCTCAACATCCTGGTAAATCTTTCCTGAAGCTCCTCCAGTGCAATAATAGCCTTCCCTAACAGGGTGACCAGAACCTGATATAGCGCTTCAGTAAAAGTCTCAAAAATGTCCTGTACGCAAAAGGAGTGAGTAATGAAGCCAGGTGCCACGTGGTCTACAGCTGATGCGAACTTTAAAGAACTATATACTTGACCCATTAGTTCTCTCTGTTCCACAACACTATCCAAGGCCCTACTTGAATCTCTACAAGCCCTGCCACTCTGTTTTTCAAAAATGCAATGCCTCAGTAATCCATCTGCCCGTCCTCAAGCCATTGACCCAATTGATCAAGATCTCTTTGTAATCTTAGATAACCATCTTCACTGTCCACTATGCCACTAATTTTGGTGACATCTTCAAGATTACTACCCATGCCTTCTAAATTCTCATCTAAATCATTTATATAAATGATAAACAAAAGTGGACCCAACACAATTTGGAGTGGAACACCACGAGTAACAGGCCTCCGATCCAGAAAGCAACGGCCAAGCCGTCTCCGTCTCCTGCCATCAAGCCAGTTTTGTATCCAATTTCCAGCCTCACCCCAAGTCCCATGTAATCTTACCCTATTATTTTGTCTGCCATGAAGAACATTGTCAATGACTTTGTGTAGGAACTTACCCTCCTCATTCCCACGCTTCCCCCCTCAAACCCTGGCGAGAAACAAACACTCAGGACGCAGACAGGATTCAGGCACGTGGAAGATGTTTATTCAAGAAGAAACCAGTGAATGCAGGGAGAGGGCCAAAGGATCTTCCACAAATCTGTTCTCGATGTGAGAAAGCATTTTTCCCTTAATCTACAGCTCAGATTGGAAGAGAGATCAATGACCCACTTTGATTTTACAAGGAAGTACAGCATTTTTATACACTACATGTTACAATAATCAAATGCAAAGTAGTCACTGTCCTTCACCTTAATCCAAACACCCAACCCCATGGGACACCGAATCAATCATGGTCATAGGAACAGCATAGGTTCTCATTATTTCATGGTGTTTACTAGACATTGTCATCACTGGGCCTTGGGGATCTTTCTATTCATCCTATTAATTCACATTCTATAAGTTGTCAGCTATACTCCTGGTCTGTCCTAGACTTTATCTCTAAGAGCTGTTTGAATCCTATTATTTGTGGTATTATGTGTGATCCCTTTCTAAAAGGATTGATTAAATTTGATATTTCCCGCATCCTGATATATATATGGCAGTTAGTTTTAAGTAACAGCTACATGATTAGCTCTAATCTTATAACAGTAATTAAAGTGTAAAGTTCTACAGCTACTTTTACTGCTCGCACTTTGTCACTAATGAATTGGATCAATCTAGCTTGTTTAGGATGTGAGACAAGGCATGTCCTAAAGCTGATTCACCTTCACATGGGTTTAAATGTGTTTTCCTCAACTGCTTGTATCATATTCTGGTTATAAATTGAAACCTACTTCTGTGATTATCAAAATAATTCTTTAAATAGAACCTTTTTTTTCTTAATACTATAGTTTAAAAAGCTAACTGCTATGAAATACCTTTAGCTGTTGTTCTTTTTTGTAGTTGTTTAGGGATTTCGTCTCAGCTAAGATTTAGACCCCTGGTGCTATGTCTCTGGTGGAGCAACATCCTTTCATTGAGACTGGAGTCATCTGTCCATTCTTAGGCATCCTCTTATCAAAACTGACTTGATGCTGCTTGGCCTGCTGTGTTCATCAAGCTCTTCACCTCGTTGTCTCAGATGATGGGTTGCAGGGCCTTTCTACGACCTTGGGCAGATCTCTTCCAACGTATTAGTATGTTTCACTTTAAATGTTAGAGCAGACTGCCCCATTTTGTTTATTCCTTGTGTGTCTTTGTTGAAACAGGGGCCGCTTTGTTGTATGCAGGTCACCCCTACACTTCACTAAAGTCCAAGTAAACAAAGTCTACCACTCTGCTCTCAATCATCTTGGTTACTACCTCAAAAAATTCAATCAATTTTGAGATATAATTTCCCTCACTCAAAACCATGCTGACTATCACTAACCATTCTTTGAAAACCCCCACCTACCCCATACATGTGAATCTTATCTTTCGGAATCACCTCCAACAATGTACCTACCATATAATTCAGACTCTCAGGCCTATACTTACTAAGCTTCTCCTTACATCCCTTCTTGAAAATAAAGGTACATTAGCCTACCTCCAGTCATGCCGCACCTCACCATAGTTATAGATGATACAAACGTTACTGCAAGGGTTTCTGCAATTTCCTCCCTAACTTCCTGCAATATCCTCAATACAGTATATCAGATTCTGGACATTTATTCAACTCTATGCTTTCTAAGACCTCCAAGGCTTCCTCTTCTGTAACATGAACTGTTTTCAAAATATCAATATTTATTTCCCAAGTTCTCTAGCTTTTATTTCTCTCCCCCAACAATATTATTTGTGAAATATTTGTTTTCTATTCCCCCTGTCTTCTGAGTTTCAAAACTCAAATAGGTAGCCTTGGTAATAAGAGCTCGACTCTTTCTCTCTAATCACTCGCTTGCTTTTAATGATCTTATAGAATCTCTTTGGATTATCCTAAACCTTAACACCAAAGCTATCTTGAATCCCCTCTTTGCTTTCCTGATCTCTTCAGAATGCCCCTACACTCCATAGTGCTCCCTCACTATCACATCAGTAACTAGCCCTGCTGTATTACCGATGAAAAGGTCATTTCTTTTTCTCCTGTCTCTACACTCATTTGAACCCAGTCGTCTCTATCTAATACGATTTATTTCGTATTCCCAATGAGAACCTCAATATCTTTATTAATCCATTGTTCCTTTATCCTACCAGCCTTACCTTTTACTCTAAGATGATCATATTAACTCTGAACTTTCACATGACACTTGTGAATGCCTTCCACTTATCAGACATCCCTTTACCTGTCAACACTCTCCTCCAATGGGTGGCACAGTGGTTAGCACTTCAGAGTGCCAGGGACCCGGGTGCGATTCCAGCCTTGGGCGACTGTCTATGTGAAGTTTGCACATTCTCCTCATGTCTGCGTGGGTTTCCTCCAGGTGCTCTAGTTTCCTCCCACGGTCCAAAGATGTGCAGGGTAGGTGGATTGGCCAAGCTAAACTTGCCCATTGTGCCCAGGGATATTTAGGTTAGGTGGGTTAGATAGGGGAATGGGTCTGAGTGGGATGGTCTTGGAGAGCGGTGTGGACTTTTTGGGCCAAATTGCTGTTTCCACACTATAGGGATTCTATTGTATAACTTTTGAAAGTTCTTGTCTCATACCATTAATATTTGCCTTACTTCAATTAAAAATTTTAACTTTCAAGGAAGTATTATCTTTTTCATAACTAATTTAAAGCTGATAGAATTACAATCATAGACCCAAAGTGTTCCTGCACTATCATATCAATCACTAGCCCTGCCCTATTACTGAAGAAAACATTATTTTTTTTTCCCCTGTCTCTACCAAGAATATTTACGTTAAAGAAAATTTTCTTGAACACAATTAGCAAGTTCTTCACTATCCAAACCTTTGACACTAGTGTAGTCCCACTCAACCTTTGGAAAATTAATATCACCTAATACAACTTTATTATCCTTACATATTATGTCTGCGATGTCTCTACAGATATGTTCGTCAATGTCCATCTGACTATTGTGGGGCCTATTAATACAATCTCATCAAGGTGATCATTCCTTTCCTATTTCTAATTTCAACCCACATATTTTCACTGGACAACTGTTAAGAAATATCTTCAATAGTTACAGCAGTAAGGTGTAAGCTGGAATAAGGGAGGGAGACTTTAAAACTAATGAAAAGACGGTGTCCCTATCAATACACCGATCAGGAAGCACGTTCATGGAATCCAAACACAGCAGAAAGAGACCGTTTGACTGCTCGAATCTGAACAAACGTTCCGAAGAGCATCTACCAAAGTAGGATTAATGAGCAATGGTTGAATTAGATTATTAAGGTTCGACGTTGAGAATAGAAAAAAAAGATATTAGACATTGAAAATGAGGTTTAACTGAATGTCTTGAACAGTATAAAAAGAGTAGGTGCATTCTGAAGAGGGAGATCCGGAGGGCAAAGAGGGGATATGCGATAACGATAAGAATAATCCGAGGAGATTCTAAAAAAAACATTTAAAGCAACACAGTAGCGAGAGAGAGAGAGAGAGAGAGAGAAGCCTCTTGTGGAATGAGGAAACAAATTGTGTGAACTACAGATTTTGTAATCTGAAAAATCAAAGCAACTCGTTAAGTACACTTGCATTCTTTTGTGTAAAACCGCCTCATGGTTTCTACATATTAGCGGGATTTTCAAATTTGTAAGAAAGCGATTAACGATTTGGTGCCATTTTCCCCGCCCTCCTTCTCAGCCATGATCACAGTGATCAGAAAAAAGAAACAGCAGATGCTGGAATCCAAGGTAAACAAACAGGAGACTGGAAGGACAGCGAGAGGAAAGGCCAAGGGAAGCAAAAAGCAGAGGTTTTGCCGTGAATTTCTAATTTGCACACAGGGATCCCGTACTTCAATTATTTTGTGACTAATTTAAACCTCAATTTATAATTAAAATACGCTTCTTGAGTTTTAATTTAAATCACACAAATATATCAGTCCTACGCACTTGTGTTTTTTCAGCCAGATGCAGTTCCTGCAATTACAGCTGAATTAGCCCGGTGCAATAATAGTAAGACATGGAAATATAACAACGAAACGCACATCATGCATCAGTTCGGCTCTTCTTGGACAGTTTAGTGGCTCTGAAAAGAGCCGTTGGGTTTCTCGGGGTTAATGTGCAGAGCCAGGTACGCTCCGTTTAGGCGCGCTCCCCGCGGATCCGGCGGGCCAGCTGGATGTCTTTCGGCATGATGGTGACTCGCTTGGCGTGGATAGCACACAAGTTGGTGTCCTCAAACAGCCCCACCAGGTAAGCCTCGCTGGCCTCCTGCAGGGCCATCACGGCCGAGCTCTAGAACCGCAGGTCGGTCTTGAAATCCTGAGCGATCTCCCGCACCAGGCGCTGGAAGGGCAGTTTGCGGATCAGCAGCTCGGTCGATTTCTGGTAGCGGCGGATCTCCCGCAGAGCTACTGTGCCGGGCCTGTAGCGATGAGGCTTCTTCACTCCGCCCGTGGCCGGAGCGCTCTTGCGGGCCGCTTTGGTCGCCAGCTGCTTGCGGGGAGCTTTCCCTCCGGTGGATTTACGCGCTGTCTGCTTGGTTCTGGCCATTTTCTTCAATTCTCGGCAACACACTTACACGCTGCTGCTATCAATGCTGAGCCTGCCGCGGTGCTGCCTATTTAAGGGAATTGAAGAGCCCGCCTTAGAGCTGCGATTGGATACAGTTCCGTCCCTCAACCCACTGAGAAACAGCTGCGGAAGGTACAGAAAAGGCAATAAAATAATTGTTGGAGTCTGATTGGTTAACTTGAAATGACAATTTGTCAATTTCAAAAAGCCCGCCGATTTTACCCTCGCAATCCTGAAATTAAGTTAAATATTTAAATGCAAAATAAAGTCCAACGACGATAAAATCTGTACTTTGTGGGATTTCTTTTTAAACCCAACTTGCAGTTAACGCGGACAGGACGCGGGATCATTGCCTGATCTGCCCGTAACAGGTAGGAGGAAAACGCGGGGTTTTAACACAGCCCAGACTTCTGAAGAAGGGTCGCGGCCCGAAACGTCAGCCTTCCTGCTCCTCTGATGCTGCTTGGCCTGCTGTGTTCATCCAGCTCCACACCTTGTTATCTCAAACTAATCAACCGGCCGTGTCTCTAACACCTCTCTCCCCTTCCTGGACCTCTCTGTCTCCATATCGGGCAACCACCGAGAAACCGATATTCATTTCAAGCCCACCGACTCCCACAGCTACCTAGAATACTCCTCCTCCCACCCACCTTCCTGCAAAAATGCTATCCCCTATTCCCAATTCCTTCGCCTCCGCCGCATCTGCTCCCAGGATGAGGCATTCCACTCCCGTACATCTCAGTTGTCCTCGTTTTTCAAGGACCGTAACTTCCCCTCCTCGGTGGTCGAGAACGCCCTCAACCGTGTCTCCCACATCTCCCGCACCTCATCCCTCACACCCCGTCCACGCAATAAGAACCAAAAAAGAATCCCCCTCGTCCTCACGTACCACCCCACCAACCTCCGGATCCAACGCATCATCCTCCGACACTTCCGCCATCTGCAATCCGACCCCAGCACCAAAGACATCTTTCCCTCCCCACCCTTATCTGCTTTCCGGAGGGACCACTCTCTCCGTGACTCCCTTGTCCGCTCCACACTCCCCTCCAGCTCCACCACACCCGGCACTTTTCCCTGCAACCGCAGGAAGTGCTACACCTGCCCCCATACCTCCTCCCTCACCCCCATCCCAGGCCCCAAGAAGACTTTCCACATCAAGCAGATGTTCACCTGCACATCTGCCAATGTGGTATACTGCATCCGCTGTACCCGGTGTGGCTTCCTCTACATCGGGGAAACCAAGCGGAGACTCGGGGACCGCTTTGCAGAACACCTACGCTCGGTTCGCAACAAGTAACTGCACCTCCCAGTCGCGAACCATTTCAACTCCCCCTCCCATTCCTCAGACGACATGTCCATCCTGGGCCTCCTGCAGTGCCACAAC
>NW_025966620.1:15885-18276 GCF_021869965.1 Rhincodon typus
AGAGGCCGAGCGGAGCAGGAACTGGTCCCGGAACTTGGAGTGAGCGGCCTGGCGGGGAAGAGAGAGGCCTTTCTCGGGCTGTGTGTGGTCCGAACACAAGCGGCAAGAAGCTGCTGGGGGTCATTCTTGTGGTTTTCAAATCTCTAAACACTGATGCAAATTACTGTTTGGCCTCTATTTCACGCTGTTTGTTGACATTGTGTGGTAAATCGTGGAAACATAGACAAGATTGTGGGAATACAAGTATCTTGTGTAGGACGGAGATTGGAGCTAACAGATCACATGTCTGGAGTAAAACATTTGAAATAGTGCCTATTGTTCTTTTCAACAGTTAGTGTGTTGGAATCTGTGTCAACATTGCAGCATCTTCGGGTAGCACCTTAAATGGAGCTGTGCAATTATTGCTTAGTTTCTGAATCTCACTCAATTGGTATCGAATTATATATTTAAAAAACAAAATCATCAGACAAGGAGCAACTCGATGTAAGAATGGAATCAGACTTGTATTTGAATTGATGACTTTAAAGAAAAGACAGAATTCTCATGACAAAGTTCTCGTCCAATAGGTTTATTTAAAATCATAAGCTTTTGGAGTTCTGCTCCTTTGACAGGTGAAGTTAAAGAAAAGGAACATCCTAATAACTATTAACTGAATATACGTTAATCTGTTTGAAATTGTCAAACTTGGCTGATGTTGATTTACAGGAGATATCCCTTCTGCCTTCCTCCAGGCAAATACTCCAAGGACCAAGATGATGTAATATTTTGTCGGTACAAAGCCAAGTGTGAGCAGCTGCTTCTAACTAACAGCAGGTATGTTACTGCGATCAGAATGGAGAATATCCTTTCCACAGTGACAGAGCGGATTGAATCAGACTTGTATTGAGCTCAATTTCCAGAGATGTATCCAAAGATACAACCAACCAAGCACAACTGAGGAAAGGCAAGTTTGTTTTTTGTTTCCATTGTCAATTGACATCATGCTAGTTCCAATTAATCTCATTGATAGCCCATTAACATTCACATCATGTTTGAAATGTTAACGGCTGACTCCTTGTTGAAAGTACTCAAACAGGAAAGGAATCAAGTTTACATTTAGTAAGGGTATTTTATAATGTCACAAACCAGATAAAGAAAGACTCCTCCCACCGCCCCCTTGATCATGACCCCGCCCCTGACCACCAAAACATCATCTCTCAGACCATCCACAACCTCATCACCTCAGGTGACCTCCCACCCACAGCCTCCGACCTCATCGTTCCCCAACCCCGCACCACCCATTTCTGCCTCCTTGCCAAAATCCACAAACCCGACTGTCCGAGTTGACCCATTGTCTCTGCGTGATCCTGCCCCACCAAACTTATTTCAAATAATGTCAACTCCATTTTCTCCCCCCTGGTCCAGGAACTCCCCACCTAT
Organism: Rhincodon typus; assembly: GCF_021869965.1. NCBI lineage: Eukaryota > Metazoa > Chordata > Chondrichthyes > Orectolobiformes > Rhincodontidae > Rhincodon > Rhincodon typus. The sequence goes on from NW_025966620.1 coordinate 17,305, forward strand.
GTCTGTGACACCACCCATGCCCTCCACCTCCTTCAAAACGTCCGATTCCCTGGTCCTCAACACCTCATCTTCACCATGGACGTCCAGTCCCTGTGTACTTGCAATCCCCATGCAGATAGCTTAAAAGCCCTCCGCTGCTTCCATCTCCCGCAGGCCCCATCAGTCCCCCTCCACCGATATCCTTATCTGCTCAGCTAAACTCGCCCTTACCCTGAACATCTTCTCCTTCAACTCCTTCCACTTCCTACAGACAAAGGGGGTGGCCATGGATACACGCATGGGCCCAAGCTATGCCTGCCTCTTTGTAGGATACATGGAACAGCTGCTCTTCTGCAGCTACACTGGCCCCATCCTCCGTTATATCGATGACTTTTTCGGCGCCGCCTCGTGCTCCCACGAGGAGCTCGAACAGTTCATCCACTTTACTAACACCTTCCACCCCAACCTTAAGTTCACCTGGACCATCTCTGATACCTCTCTCTCTCCTTCCTGGACATCTCTGTTTCCATCTCTGGCAACCAACTGGAAAATAATATCTATTTCAAGCCTACTGACTCCCACAGCAACCTCGAATGCACCTCCTCTCACCCACCTTCCTGCAAGAATGCCATCCTCTATTCCCAAATCCTTCACCTCTGCCGCATCTGCTCCCGAGATGAGGCATTCCACTCCTGGACATCGCAGATGTCCTCGTTTTTCAAGGACTGCAATTTCCCCTCCACAGTGGTCGAAAATGCCTTTGACCGCATCTCTCGCGTTTCTCGCAACTCATCCCTCACAACCCCCCTTCCACAATAACAACAAAGACAGAATCCCCCTTGTCCTCACGTATCACTCCACCAACCTCCGGATTCAACGCATCATCCTCCGCTACTTCCACCACCTACAATCTGACCCCACTACCAAGGACATTTTTCCCTCCCCACCCTTATCTGCCTTCCGGAGGGACCATTCTCTCTGTGACTCCCTCGT
>NW_025966620.1:18376-36416 GCF_021869965.1 Rhincodon typus
CCACACTCCCTACTAGCCCCACCACCCCTGGCACTTTTCCCTGCAACCGCAGGAAGTGCTACACCTGCCCTGACACCTCTTCCCTCATTCCCATCCCAGGCCCCAAGAAAACCTTCCACATTAAACAGATGTTCACCTGCACATCTGCTAATGTGGTGTATTGTATCCACTGTTCCCGTTGTGGCCTCCTCTACATCGGGGAAACCAAGCAGAGGCTTGGAGACCGCTTTGTCGAACACCTACGCTCGCATCATGACAAATGACTGCACCTCCCAGTCGCAAACCACTTCAACTCCCCCTCCCACTCCTTGGACGGTATGTCCATCCCAGGCCTCCTCCAGTGCCACAACGATGCCACCCGAAGGCTGCAGGAACAGCACCTCCTATTTCGCTTGGGAACCCTGCAGCCCAATGGTCTCAATGTGGACTTCACAAGCTTCAAAATCTCCCCACCCCCAACCTCATCCCAAAACCAGCCCAGCTCGTCCCCGCCTCCTTGACCTGTCCATCTTTTCTCCCACCGATCCGCTCCTCCCACCTCGCTGACCAACCCCCACCCTCACTTCCTGCCTACTAGCCTCATCCCCACCTCCTTGAACTGTCCATCTCCACCTATCTGGTCCTTTATCCACCTTCCAACATTGTCTCCTCACCTCTCTCTATTTATTTCAGAGTCCCCTTCCCCACCCCCATTTCTGAAATAGGGTCCAGTCCCAATACGTCAGCTTTTCTGCTCCTCTGATGCTGCCTGGACTGCTGTGTTCATCCAGCTCTACACCTTGTTACCCCCTCAAAGAAAGACATCACGTTGTTACATAGTTTCAACAACCACGTGTGACAAGTAGTGTTACTGACAAGTAGCAAATCACTACTGAGCGCATACAGACACATACACAAAGGTGCTGACTGATTCAGACTGAGTCCCAAATATGCTCATTGTATCAACACATAAGATACAAAGACTAACAACAATGTATACCCATACACACTACAGGTAACAGAAGCAAATATATATAAAATGTTTGTGGCTCTTCTTTATATAAGCAGAGGAGTCTACAGGATAGAAAAAAGACCTTTCAGCCCATCAAGTTGATAGTAGACAAAAACAAGCACCTGACAATTCTAATTCCATTCAGCCAGCATTCCATTGCAATAAGTGTGTCATGACAGTATATAATTTGCCAACCCCAACTTTATCACAACATAATTCTCAACTTGTTCACCTTCAGGAATAGAAACCATATTTTCCATCTGTCTAGCAAATCTTTTTTTTTTTTTTCTTTTTTTGAAAAAAGAACATTGTTTAACTTTGTTTCCAAATTCACTTTAGTTTTCTACAGTGTCACTTGCCCCTCCCAATAAAATATTGCAAAAAAGCAAGAAAATAGAATGCAATTTCTTCACATTAATGATATAATCACCATTTAAAGCAATGAAGAATGATCCATTTAACTAAATCTTGTAATTGTTAAATTTTTTTTTTAGCAAAAAGAGTTCAACCATGTTCAATAAGTTTAAATCTTCTCCACTGTAAGACAAAATACAAGTCTTTTTGCTTTCTTCATCCCCACCACAGAGCATCATAAGAGTATTGCTGATGGCTTGCACCATTGCACCACAGAGCAGGGTTATGTGATATCCATGATAGAATAATTAAGATAGAAGGAACATTGTGGTCATTCAGCTGAATACAGTTGATTTGTTCATTGCCCTTTCCCTTAGAGTCTAACAAAGGAAGCCACATCTATCCATTCCTCAGCATTATTCACAAAATTATGTTACTATGCACTCGGAGAAGTTGACGTCCTGAAGAACAGCCTTTGATATAATGTCTCCCAGTTAGACTCTGCACTGTTGGAGTTACAAAACCCTTTGCTTTTACATTACACAATCCATTACACAAAACAAATGCATGGAGCAAAAACTGACAGGTACGGGTTGATAACTGCACTCATACATTCTCAAAGCAGAAACTGACAGGCATGGATTGATAACTTAAATTCACAGATTCACAAAGCAGGAGCTGGCATGTACAGATTGATAACTATACTTAGATATTCACAGAATAGAAACATACAGAGGAAGAGTGATATCTGTACTCTTATTCATGTTGTAGAAACATATACGTACAGATTGCTAACTACACTCATAAACACATACATCAGAAACTGACAAGGAGAAATTGCTATCTATATTTCTATACCAGAACAGGCAGGTCCAAATTGCTAAGCACATTCACATATTCACAGCACACTCACTGGCTGATAGGGAAAGATTGATAAATGCCCTGAAATAGTCACGTAGCAGAGATTGCCAGTTACAGATTAATAACTGCACACTCAGATACACAGAGCTGAAACTGACAGGGACTGACCGGTAAATAGACTCGGACGTTCACATGGTAGTTACTGACAGAGAAAGTTTGATAACAAATCTATCATATCCACATAGCAAAAACTGACAGGAACAGATTAATAATAAAACTCCCAGTTTCACATTGTTTAAATTGACAGGTACAGTTTTATAACTAATCTGACATTTTCACAGAGCAGAATCTGACAAGTACAGATCGATAACTAAACTCAGATTGACAAGCAAACACAAACAGGTACAGAAATGACAACTACACTCACGAATTGACCATCAGAAACCGAAGATATAGATGCACAACTACACTCATTGACGTGGCAGTAATGGAAAGCTACAGCTTGATAACGACAGTCACCCACCTGCATTACAGTAACTGTCAGGGACAGATTGATGACACTCACACATTCATATGACAGAAACTGACAGGTACTGATTAATAACTCAACCCCCATTTGGATCTCACAGAAACTGACAGAGACTGATAATTACACTCTCATTATCATTGCAGAAACTGAGATTTATAACTGCACTCTCACATTCACATAACAGAAACTGAGAGTACAGATTTGATAACCATAGTCGCACATTCATACTGCAATAAGTGATAGGGATTGAATGATCCTACCTATGAAATATTATAAGAAAGCAAGAAAACAATGTCATTTGTTCAAATTATCAACACAGCTTCCCACAAAATCCTGATATCCTGAAAATCTACAAAAATTTGATCAGGCCCTGGCGATTTAGCCAATTTTATGTTTTTTTACCACCTCTAACACCTCCTGTTATGTCATGTGGACTGTTTTCAAGACATCCATATTTATTTCCCCAAGTTCCCTCGCCTCCACAAGGACAGAATGATAACTAAACCCATTCAAATAAGAGAAACAGATGGGGAGAGAATGATAATTACTCACATTCGCAAACCTGAAACTGACAAGTGCAGATGAATAACTACACTCAGATTTACAGAGCAGAAGTTGATGGTGACAGCATGATAACTGCTCTCACATACTCGCAGAGCAGAATCTGATGGTATATGTTCATAACAGAACTCTTACATTCACCTTGCAGAAACTGACAGGTATAGATTAATAACTGCACTCTCAGATTGACAAAGCAGAAACTGACAGGAACAATTTGATAAATACACTCACATAGCAGAAACTGACAGGTACAGATCAATTCTCTCATATTGACATTGTAAACCAAGAAAAATTGGTACAAATTAATAACTGCAGTCATATACTGGCATTGCAGAAATTGACAGGTACAGGATGATAACTTTCATCACATTAAAAAAAACAGAGACTGGCAGAGACAGATTGATAACTGCATTCCCACATGTTTCCTTTTTTTTAATTCATTCATGGGATGTGTGTGTCACTGACTATCCCTAATTGTGCACAGAAGGCAGTTAAGTGCTAACCACATTGCTGTGGGTCTGGAATCACATGTCAGCCAGACCAGGTAAGGATGGCAGATTTTGTTCCCAAAAGGACGTTAGAGGACCAGATTTTTTTCGTGGAGAATTGGCAGTAAACTCTTATTTTTAGTTTATTGTTGAATTAAAATTCCACCATCTGCCATGATGGGATTTGAACCGGGGTCCACAGAACAATATCTGGCTCTCTGGATTAATAGTCCAGCAATAATACCATGAGACTATTGCTTTTTCTATTCACATTCACATAGCTGAACGTGACAGTGAAGGATTGGTAACTAGACGCTCAAATTCATGGAGCTAAAAGTGACAGAACAGATTGATAACTGCACTCTTATATTAACAGAAGGGATGCTGACAGGAACGGATTGATAACTGTATGCACAAGTTCATGTTGCAAAAATTGGCATGTACAAATTGATAAATGCACCTGGACATTCGCAAACCAGAAACTGATGGGCAGAGGGTAATAACTAATGAATTAATAATTAATCATTCACAGAGCAGAAACTTGCAGGTCTTGTCTGATAATTACACAAGAATATTAACTGGGGAGAAACTGACAAGGTCCAGACTGATGATGACAATCATATTCACACAACAGAAACTGGTGGGTACACATTGATAAGCATACTCTCTCAATTACAGAACAGAAACTGACAGTCACAGACTGATAACTACATTTTCATATTCACGTGTCCGAAAATGACAGGTACGATTTAATGAATATGGTTGCATTTTTACAAGCAGAAACACTTGGGGTTATGTTAATAACTGCACCCACACATTCACATCTCAGGAACTGATAGGTAAAGATGAAAAACCAAGCTCACATATTGACATAGCAGAAGCTGAGAGGCATAGATTGATGCCTGCACTCTTACATTCAGATAGCAGAAAACAACAGGCACAGATGGATAAGTATACTCACCTTGCAGACACTGATACGAACATTCCCACATCACAAACTAACAGGTAAAGACTTACAACTACGTTCTCATATTCACAAAGGAAAAAGAAACTGTCAAGTACAGTTTGATAACTATACTCAAATACTCACAGAGCAGAATCTCACAGGTACATATTGATAACTACAATCTCACATTCACCTTGCAGAAATTGACAGATATAGATGGATAACTACACTGACACATACACAGCTCAAACTGACAGGAACAGGTTGACAACTGCACTCATTCATTCACGTAGCAGAAACTGACAGCTACAGATGATAACCACCTCTCTCATATTCACAGAGCAGAAACTGACAGGTTTACAAGTTGATAATCACATTCACATACTCACAACACACATACTGATAAGGAATGATTGACATATTCACCTAGCAGAAACTGACTGGTACATAATGATAACTACATTTATGTATTCATAAAGCTGAATCAGACAGGTACAAATTGATAACTAAACTCATATTGAAATAGTAGAAACTGAAAGTTAGAGACTGATAGCAACACTCTCAATCTCATAGCTGAAACTGCTAGGTGTTGGTTGATATCGACACTGAAATTCACATCGCTAGAAGTGGCAGGTACAGATTAATTCCTTTCTTAGATATATAGAGGAGACACTGACAGGGACAGGTTTGGAATTACACTCTCGTAGTCACATAATAAAAACTCACAGGAACAAATGGATAATAACACTCCCACATCACATAGCATAGAATCACAGATACAGTTTGATATTTACACTTAATTTCACACAGCAGAATCTGACAGGTACAGATAACTGCACTCATTTACTGACTTGGCAGAAACTGACGGGCATAGATTCAAACTTGCGCTCATGTATTCACATTGCAGAAACTGACGGGTACACTCTCGTATGCAGTGAAAATTTCCTGACAAAATTTGAATATGCTATCCATCTCTAAAATTTATCCAAAATTTGATAAAGACGTTGAAATATTCACAGGGCAGAATAACACATGTATATACTGATAATAACACTCTCGCATTCACCGAGCAGAAATTAACAGGGAAAAATTGATAAGTACATCATACATTCATGTTGCAGAGACTGTCAGGAGCAGTTGCTTCCAAAATTCTCATATTCACAAAGCGGAATCGATCAGGGATAGACTAACGATTACACACACACATTCAGCAAGCAAAACTGACAGGTATAGATTGGTAACTACATTTACAGATTCACACACAAAAGTCTGATAAGAACAGATCGAAACTAAATTCACAGATAACTGACAGGTACAGAATTATAAATACATTTACACATTCACAAAACCAAAACCTAACAGTGAAAAAATGATAAATAAACACTCCGATTCAGAGAGCAGAAACTGATGAGGAAAGATTGTTAAATACACTAACATGTGCACATTGCTGAGACTGACAGGAACAGATTGACAAATACACCCACACTCTCAGAGCAGAAACTGACAGCTACAGATTGATAACAACATACGTGTATTCACATGGAAGAAAGTGGCATGGACAGATTGATGACTGTAGATTGATAACCAGTCACAATTTCTCATTGCAGCAACTGACTGGGACATATTGATTGACAATCACTTGTTCACATGACAAAACTGACAGGTAGAGACTTAAAATGACAGTCAAATTCACATAGCAGAATCTGACAGGCACAGATTAATAACTGCACTCACACATTCACATTGGCTGAAACTGACAAGTACATATTGATAAATGCATTCACACATTAACAAACCAGAAACTGACAGGTACAGATCAATACTGACACTCTCAGATGAACAGAACAAAACTGACAGGTACAGGCTGGTAATTAAACTTGGACATTGAAATTGTAGAGACTGACGGGTACATATTAATAACTGTATTTGGATTTTCACAGGTAGAGATGGATAACTACATTCAAATATTCATACAGAAAAAGTTGGCTGGTACAAATTGATAACTATATTTACATATTCACAAAACGGAGACTAAGATGACAAATTGATCAATACCTTGACATTACAGAAACTGACAGTGCTTTAATCTGTGGGGCTGTGGGCTGTGTGCAGGAAGGTGGGATTAGAATAGCCATCTGTTTGTCTTTGGGTTGGAATGGACAAGATAGGCCAAACAGCCCTCTTCAGTGGTATATCATTTCAATGGATGTATGGTTCTATATCAATCTGTCCCTGTCAGTCTCTGCTGTGTGAATACAGAAGTAATTTAACAAAGGTTTAGATTGTGAGAGTGTAGTTATCATTCACCAAGTAGGAACTGACATGAATAGATCAACAACTAAACTCATATTCACAGACCCACTTGCATTGGGTAGCCCCATTCATGGAACTGTACACCTGTTGGTTAGTTTCTGGACTTCACTCAATTGGTATGGAATTAACAAAAAGAAAAATCACCAGACAGGGAGCAGCTTAGAGCAAGAGTGGAATCAGACACACAATTCTGTTCAAATTCCTGGCTTGAAATAAAATATTGTAATGATTATTAGCTAAACATTGCATTGATCAATTAAATATTATCAAACTTGGCTGATGTTGATTTACAGGAGGTTTTTCTTCTGTCTTTCTCCAGGCAAATACTTGAAGGACTAAGAGAAAGTGATATTCCCTCAGTCCAAAGCCAAGTGTGACCAGCTGCTTCTAACAAACAGAAGGTATTTTACCGCTGTCAGAGCAGAGAACATCCTTCCCACAGGCACAGAGCAGATTGAGTCAGACATACATTGAAGTCAATTTCCAGCGAGATATGCTCAAACAACACAGAGGAAATACAAGTTTTTTTTTCACCATTCACAATGCACACCTGCCCAGTTTGAACAAATTTCAGCATTTCAAGTTTGACAAAGAGCTGCAGCTCAGGTAGTTGCTGGGATAATGTTGCTGACTTGCTCGCTGAGCTGGCTTGTTTTTGTTCAGATGTTTTCATCACCATGCTCGGTGACATCATCAGTGGAGCCTCTGATGAAGTGATGTGTTCTACTCCGCGTGGAATTTATACTGTCTGGTCTGTTATGGTGAGTACTGTCATTTCTGGTTTTGATCTGTATGAGTTTATATATGGGGTCGATTTTATATGTTTGTTGATTGAAGTAACTATGCTCACATATCAAACTAACAGGACCTGACATATCCACATCATAGAAACACAGAAGAACAGATTGATAATAACACTCCCAGATTCACAGCATAACCTGACAGGTCCAATTTTATAACTGCATTCAAATATCCACAGATTAAAAAAAAAACTGCCAGGTGCAGTATGATAACTGCACTCCAATTTTCACAAGCAGATTCTCACAGGTCCATATTGATTACTAACTTCACATATCCATACAGCAGAAACTGACAGGAACAGCTTGGTAATAACCCTCCCAGTGTCACACAGCATGAACTGACAGGTGCAGATTAATAACTGCATGCATATCAACAGTGCAGAATCTGACAGCGACATATTGATAACTACACGTGCACACTCTCTCACACACACTCTGAGCAGAAAATGACAGATATAAATCCATAACTAAACATACAAATTGACATTGCAGAAACTGACAGGCCAGATGGATAACTACAGTCATATCTTCTCACAGCAGAAACTGACAGGGACATGTTGATAACTATTCACACCACTAATATTGTGGTAATAGTGATGGATAGATTCATGACACTCAAATGTTCACATGACAGAAACTGCCAAATAACTATATTCTCATTCACATTGCACTTACCAACAAAAACAGGTTAATAACTACAATTTTCGATATCAGAAAGTATGAGGTATAAATGAATAACTGTGCTGCAACATTCACCTAGCAGAAACTGGCATTGCAGATCAGTAACTGAACTCCAATGTTGAAATAGCAGAACCTGTCAGGTAGAGACTGAAAGTGCTAAAATAAAAACTGACTGGTACAGATTGATAAATAAAATCACATTCAAATTTCAGAAACTGGCAGGAACAGATTAGTAAATATGCTCACACATTCACACAACAATAACTGTCCGAGAAAGATGAGTAAGCACACTCGTATTCACAATGCAGAAATTGATAAGAGCAAATTGATAATTACACACCCAGTTTCACAGCAAATTAACTGACAGGTACAGTTTTGATAACTACATTCACATGTTCAGACAAGAAACTGACAGGCATGTATTGACACTCACATATGCACCTAGCAGAAATTGACAGGTCCAGATCAATCTGGACATAACAGAAACTAAGAGGGCCAGGTTAATAACTACAGTCACAACCTTGAATTGCACTAACTGACAGGGACACATTAATGACAACAATTACATTTTCACGTGATAGAAACGGACAGGTACAGGTAATAAATACATTTCCATATTGCCAATGCAGAAACTGAGAGAGAGGCTGTGAAATGAACATAAACATATGGATAACTAAACTCTCATTCACAGCAGAAATTGGTAAATACACGCACACACGTACACAGCAAAGACCTGATAGCGACAGATTGATAACTACAATTACACATTCACACAGGAGAGAGCTTCGGGGATAGACTGATAATTACACAAGCATAATCACTGGAGGAACTGATTGGGACAGATTAATTACTACACACTCACATTCGGTCAGCAGAAACTGATGGACAGATTGTGAGGGAGTAATAATCATTCACCTCGTGGAAGCTGAAATGGCAGATCGATAATTGCACTCCCATTTTTACACAGCCAATAATGAGAAATAAAACTAACCCTTCGTCAACCTGAAATTCTGAACAACACAATATCATTCACACTGTAATCAGGGACTCATTGACAGTGATAAAACAAAAAAAAAATCTACACACAAGAGATTGTCACAATTAAAATTTGCAAAAGGTACTGTGTTCAAAATATTCTTAGTTGACAATAATCAGTGTGAATACAACTGACGTGTTGACAAATAAAGTTCAGAGAAAATCCTTGAAAAACAATTATTGCTAGAAACTGAAATGCACAAAATAACATCCGCACTAATTAAGTGCAAAGCAAGATTCCAGGAAGTGAAATGTAGGCAGAAAGCTGCTGACACTGATTGAAGAGCCTAAGGGATAGAGAGTAAAATTTGTGTAATCAGCAGAAAGCGAAAGGCACGGGTCACAGGACATCCGTTCTCTTTTGTCATCGAGGTAATCCGAGTAAAACTGATACCGACACACGCTGGCAGGTATTCTGAGGAAAGTATGAAAAGTTTGGGCCTATACTCATTGGAGATTTGAAGAAGGACGTCAAACCTTTCGAGGAAACGAAAACTGAAGGGTGTTGACGGAGCAGATGCTGGTATAATGTCCTTAAACTTCAGAGAGTGTAGTACAAGAAACACAAGCAAGAGAGAACATTCCCTAACTCCCATGTTCATCAAGCACGATGCAATTGTCAGTAGTTCCATCATTTCCAGGAGTGAAACACACCACTGTCAGATTTCAGTGCATTTTGTCACTTGACAACTAACGTGATGACATTTTTAAACGGAGGAGAAAAGAAAACCATTATAAAAGATGTAGAATAAATCGCGATTAGGATCTCACGATTTAGAGAAAGCTCGGAGTTTGATCCGTGTACAAAATTTCGATTTGCGTTTGAAATTTCATTGCAGATCCTGGCAGATCCATGTTGTGTCCCACACTAACCAATCACAGAAAGGCTAATGTCATGTTTGAACATTCTTGTAAACTACCCATTCAGGAACAAGGCTTTTTCCCATCCTTCATTAGCATTGCTGACGCCATCAGGCTATAAAAAGCGAGTTCTGAGTCCGCTTTGTCTTATTCTGTGTTGGATATTGAGTGTCGCAATGGTAGAGGAAAAGAAAGGACAAGTTGCCAAGAAGGGCGCTAAGAAAGTGGTGAAGAGGGCGCCAGCGAAAAGCGGCAAGAAGAGGAGAAGGTCCAGGAAAGAAAGTTACTCTATCTACATCTACAAAGTGATGAAGCAGGTTCACCCCGACACCGGCATCTCCTCCAAGGCCATGAGCATCATGAACTCATTCGTCAACGATATTTTCGAGCGCATCGCGGGGGAGGCTTCCCGCCTGGCCCATTACAACAAGCGCAGCACTATCAGTTCCCGGGAGATCCAGACCGCAGTGCGGCTGTTGCTGCCCGGGGAGCTGGCCAAGCACGCCGTGTCGGAGGGTACAAAGGCGGTGACCAAGTACACCAGCTCCAAGTGAGACACCAAATTGTACTGAGAAAAACACAACCAAAACCCAACGGCTCTTTTAAGAGCCACCCACAGCTTCCCTGAAACAGCTGAGCTATTATATTAATGTTTGCACGACATTTGTATTTTATAAATTTTCTGTAAATTAACAAGTGATCCCTGACTTTGTGCGCGCTTGTTCTCGGATGTGTTCATACACATCTGTAATCGCTGCCTGTGGACAGTGATCATGTTAAACACCAATGACCTATTTTGAGCAATTTCTGTGTGATCGTGTTACCCTCTGTCACTCAATCGATTCAGAAGCTACAAGACCCGGTGGGGGATGCAAAAGGGCAAGCAAGAAAATATACTTTTCCTCCGAGTTCCGTTTCACCCTTTTGTTTTATTTCCAGATCTCCTCGCGGGTTTTGTCAGGTTGCTGAGGCTTTTTGCTGTCGGGGAGATACTTTCAAAATGAGCCGAGATAAAACCAGAACAGCTGCTGGACTGACATAGTAAATGTGGAGCTTTTGCTGAACTCTGATCGAGTGCAATAAGGGAGGGCCGCTTTTAAATATTCTCGAAAAACGGTGTCCGCAATTAAGGCGCTCACCTGGAAGAACGTTGTCGAATGTTTTATCAACTTATCGGGTGTTTTGAAATGCGAAATAAATTAGTTGCAGAGTGCAGATTTTGGCGCTTTTTTGTTTCCGCTTGCATTTAATGTTCAGAAAATCCGATTCTAGGTCAGAAATTGACATATTCAAGGAGGTTAGGGAAATGAGGGAAAGGGAGATTATATAAAGTATACATTCAGAATCGAAGAGTAAACTAACTCGAGTATTCGTGCATTCTATTGTGTTAAACTTCCTACTTTTTGGTACATATTGGCGGGCTTTTCAAATCAGAAAGAAAGCGGTTGATGATTTGGCGCCGGTATTTTCCGGCCTCCTCCCCAGGCCCTCTCCGGATTGGTGAGTGAAGCAGATATCTGATTGGGAATTGAAACGATATTTGGCGATGCTGAACAAGGTGACCAATCAGCAATGGCCGCACCACTATTCCTCCCGAAGGTATAAGAGGCCGGAATGTGGGCGGGTTACAGCATTCTCCGTAAAAGTGCTTGTGAGATTGTGGTCATGTCTGGGAGAGGAAAGGGCGCTGGTGGGAAAGTTCGCTCCAAGGCGAAGTCCCGGTCGTCCCGGGCTGGCTTGCAGTTCCCGGTGGGCCGTGTTCACAGGCTCCTGAGAAAGGGTAATTATGCTGAGCGTGTGGGTGCCGGAGCGCCGGTCTATCTGGCTGCGGTGCTCGAGTATCTGACGGCTGAAATCCTCGAGCTGGCCGGTAACGCGGCCCGGGACAACAAGAAGACCCGCATCATCCCCAGGCACCTCCAGCTGGCCGTGCGCAACGACGAGGAGCTCAACAAGCTGCTGGGAGGGGTGACCATCGCTCAGGGTGGGGTGCTGCCTAATATCCAGGCCGTGCTGTTGCCCAAGAAAACCACCGCTGGGGGCGCCACTAAAAAATGAAGAGACTGTTGTTTACTCTGACAACCCAAAGGCTCTTTTAAGAGCCACCCACAACATCAGTGAAAGAAGCTGGACCATCTCTGTCGGCATGTCTTTTTGTGCATTAATTGTTTGATGTCCGTTTCAGCCCCTTTGCTATTTGATAATTTTACTGTCACTGCGTGTATGATCTAACATGAAATCTTTACTAACAGGAGGCAGTCAGTCACGTTCACGGAACAGCTGAAACACATGGAAAGTGAAACGTTTTTCACGAATTTATAATGAATCGCATTTGTAATAACGTTCGGATTGCATTATTTGTTATTGCTCTGTAACTGCTTGTGACTTTAATCATCGTCATATAAATGCATCTCAGTCCCTCGCTCACAACCAGTTTCATATTTCCTGTAACTGCATTTGAGAAGAGCTAAAATGACGCAATGCATCAAGTAGTAAGTACGAGATAACAGTAGGCCAGGCAGCAGAAAAGTTGACTTTTCGGGTCAGGACCCTTTTTCTGAAAAAGTCAACTTTCCTGCTTCTCTGCTGCCTGGCCTGTTGTGTTCCTCGAGCTCCATATTGTGTTATCTCAACATCCTGGTCAAACCTTTTCTGAAGCTCCTCCAGTGCAATTATATCCTTCCCTAACAGGGTGACCAGAACCTGATATAGTGCTTCAGGAAAAGTCTCAAAATTGTCCTGTACTCAAAAGGAGTGAGTAATGAAGCCAGGTGCCACGTGGTCTACAGCTGATGCAAACTTCAAAGAACTGTATACTTGACCCATTAGTTCTCTCTGTTCTCCAACACTATCCAAGGCCCTACTTGTATCTGTACAAGACCTGCCGCTCTGTTTTTCAAAAATGCAATGCCTCAGTACCTCCATCTGCCCGTCCTCAAGCCATTGACCCAATTGATCAAGATCTCTTTGTAATCTTAGATAACCATCTTTACTGTCCACTATACCACTAATTTTGGTGACCTCTTCAAAATTACTACCCATGCCTTCTAAATTCTCATCTAAATCATTTATATAAATGATAAACAGAAGTGGACCCAACACAAGTTGGAGTGGAACACCACTAGCAACAGGCCTCCAGTCCAGAAAGCAACTGCCAAGCTGTCTCCGTCTCCTGCCATCAAGCCAGTTTTGTATCCAATTTCCAGCCTCACCCCAAGTCCCATGTAATCTTACCCTATTATTTTGTCTGCCATGAAGAACATTTCCTACACAAAGTCGTTGACACTTACCCTCCTCATTCCCACGCTTCCCCCCTCAAACCCTGGCTAGAAACAAATACTCAGGACGCAGACCGGATTCAAGCAAGTGGAAGATGTTTATTCAAGAAGAAACCAGTTAATGCAGGGAGAGGGCCAAAGGATCTTCCACAAATCTGTTCTCGATGTGAGAAAGCATTTTTCCCTTAATCTGCAGCTCAGATTGGAAGAGAGATCAATGACACACTTTGATTTTACAAGGAAGTACAGCATTTTTATACACTACGTGTTACAATAATCAAATGCAAAGTAGTCACTGTCCTTCACCTTAATCCAATCACCCAACCCCATGGGACACCGAATCAATCATGGTCATAGGAACAGCCTAGGTTCTCATTATTTCATGGTGTTTACCAGACATTGTCATCACTGGGCCTTGGGGATCTTTCTATGCATCCTATTAATTCACATTCTATAAGTTGTTAGCTATACTCCTGGTCTGTCCTAGACTTTATCTCTAAGAGCTGTTTGAATCCTATTATTTGTGGTATTATGTGTGACCCTTTTCTAAAAGGATTGATTAAATTTGATATTTCCCGCATCCTGATATATATATGGCAGTTAGTTTTAAGTAACAGCTACATGATTAGTTCTAATCTTATAACAGTAATTAAAGTGTAAAGTTCTACAGCTACTTTTACTGCTAGCACTTTGTCACTAATGAATTGGATCAATCTCGCTTGTTTTGGATGTGAGACAAGGCATGTCCTAAAGCTGATTCACTTTCACATGGGTTTAAATGTGTTTTCCTCAACTGCTTGTATTATATTCTGATTATATATTGAAACCTACTTCTGTGATTATCAAAATAATTCTTTAAATAAACCTTTTTTTTCTTAATACTATAGTTTAAAACGCTAACTGCTATGAAATACCTTTAGCTGTTGTTCTTTTTTGTAGCTGTTTAGGGAGTTAGTCTAAGCTAAGATTTAGACCCCTGGTGCTATGTCTCTAGTGGAGCAACATCCTTTCATTGAGACTGGAGTCATCTGTCCATTCTTAGGCATCCTCTTATCAAAACTGACTTGATGCTGCTTGGCCTGCTGTATTCATCAAGCTCTACACCTCGTTGTCTCAGATGATGGGTTGCAGGGCCTTTCTACGACCTTGGGCAGATCTCTTCCAAAGTATTAGTATGTTTCACTTTAAATGTTAGAGCAGATCGCCCCATTTTGTTTAGTCCTTGTGTGTCTTTGTTCAAACAGGGGCCGCTTTGTTGTATGCAGGTCACCCCTACACTTCACTAAAGTCCAAGTAAACAAAGTTCACCACTCTGCTCTCAATCATCTTGGTTACTACCTCAAAAAATTCAATCAATTTTGAGATATAATTTCCCTCACTCAAAACCATGCTGACTGTCACTAACCATTCTTTGAAAACCCCCACCTACCCCATACATGTGAATCTTATCTTTCGGAATCACCTCCAACAATGTACCCACCACATAATTCAGACTCTCAGGCCTATACTTACTAAGCTTCTCCTTACATCCCTTCCTGAAAATAAAGGCACATTAGCCTACCTCCAGTCATGCCGCACCTCACTGTAGTTATAGACGATACAAATGTTACTGCAAGGGTTTCTGCAATTTCCTCCTTAACTTCCTACTATATCCTCAATACAGTATATCAGATTCTGGACATTTATTCAACTCTATGCTTTCTAAGACCTCCAACGCTTCCTCTTCTGTAATATGAACTGTTTTCAAAATATCAATATTTATTTCCCAAGTTCTCTAGCTTTTATTTCTCTCCCCCAACAATATTATTTGTGAAATATTTGTTTTCTATTCCTCCTGTCTTCTGAGTTTCAAAACTCAAATAAGTCGCCTTTGTATTAAGAGCTCGACTCTTTCTCTCTAATCACTCGCTTGCTTTTAATGATCTTGTAGAATCTCTTTGGATTATCCTAAACCTTAACACCAAAGCTGTCTTGAATCCCCTCTTTGCTTTCCTGATCTGTTCAGAATGCCCCTACACTCCATAGTGCTCCCTCACTATCACATCAGTAACTAGCCCTGCTCTATTACTGATGAAAAGGTCATTTCTTTTTCTCCTGTCTCGACACTCATTTGAACCCAGTCGTCTCTATCTATCTAATACGATTTCTTTTGTATTTCCAATGAGAACCTCAATATCTTTATTAATCCATTGTTCCTTTATCCTACCAGCCTTACCTTTTACTCTAAGACGATCATATTAACTCTGAACTTTCACATGACACTTGTGAATGCCTTCCACTTATCAGACATCCCCTTACCTGTGAACACTCTCCTCCAATGGGTGGCACAGTGGTTAGCACTTCAGAGTGCCAGGGACCCGGGTGCGATTCCAGCCTTGGGCGACTGTGTGTGAAGTTTGCACATTCTCCTCATGTCTGCGTGGGTTTCCTCCAGGTGCTCTGGTTTCCTCCCACGGTCCAAAGATGTGCAGGGTAGGTGGATTGGCCAAGCTAAAATTGCCCATTGTGCCCAGGAATATTTAGGTTAGGTGGGTTAGATAGGGGAATGGGTCTGAGTGGGATGCTCTTGGAGAGCGATGTGGACTTTTTGGGCCAAATTGCTGTTTCCACACTATAGGGATTCTATTGTATGACTTTTGAAATTTCTTGTCTCATACCATTAATATTTGCCTTACTTCAATTAAAAATTTTAACTTTCAAGGAAGTATTATCTTTTTCATAACTAATTTAAAGCTGATAGAATTACAATCATAGACCCAAAGTGTTCCTGCACTATCACATTAATCACTAGCCCTGCCCTATTACTGAAGAAAACATTATTTTTTTTCCCCTGTCTCTAACAAGAATATTTACATGTTAAAGAAAATTTGCTTGAACACAATTAGCAAGTTCTTCACTACCCAAACCTTTGACACGAATGTCGTCCCACTCAACCTTTGGAAAATTAAAATCACCTATTACAACATTATTATCCTTACATATTATGTCTGCGATGTCTCTACATATATGTTCGTCAATGTCCATCTGACTATTGTGGGGCCTATTAATACAATCTCATCAAGATGATCATTCCTTTCCTATTTCTAATTTCAACCCACATATTTTCACTGGACAGCTTTTAAGAAATATCTTCAATAGTTACAGCAGGAAGGTGTAAGCTGGAATAAGGGAGGGAGACTTTAAAACTAGTGAAAAGACGGTGTCCCTATCAATACACCGATCAGGAAGCACGTTCATGGAATCCAAACACAGCAGAAAGAGACCGTTTGATTGATCGAATCTGAACAAACGTTCCGAAGAGCATCTACTAAAGTAGGATTAATGAGCAATGGTTGAATTAGATTATTAAGGTTCGACGTTGAGAATAGAAAAGAAAAAGATATTAGATATTGAAAATGAGGTTGAACTGAATCTCTTGAGCAGTATAAAAAGAGTAGGTGCATTCTGAAGAGGGAGATCCGGAGGGCAAAGAGGGGATATGAGATAGCGGTAAGAACAATCAGAGGAGATTCTAAAAAAAACATTTAAAGCAACACAGTAGCGAGAGAGAGAGAGAGAGAGAGAGAGGGGGAGGGAGAAGCCTCTTGTGGAATGAGGAAACAAGTTGTGTGAACTACAGATTTTGTAATCTGAAAAATCAAAGCAACTCGTTAGGTACACTTGCATTCTTCTGTGTAAAACCGCCTCATGGTTTCTACATGTTAGCGGGATTTTCAAATTTGTAAGAAAGCGTTTAACGTTTTGGCGCCATTTTCCCCGCCCTCCTTCTCAGCCATGGTCACAGTGATCAGAAAAAATAAACAGCAGATGCTGGAATCCAAGGTAAACAAACAGGAGGCTGAAAGTAGACTTAGAGGAAAGGCCAAGGGAAGCAAAAAGCAGAGGTTTGGCTGTGAATTGCTAATTTGCATACAGGAATCCTATACTTCAATTATTTTGTGACTAATTTAAACCTGTGTATAATTAAAATACGCTTCTTGAGTTTTAATTTAAATCACACAAATGTATCAGTCCTACGCACTTGTTTTTTTTCAGCCATGTGCAGATCTTGCAATTACAGCTGAATTAGGCCGGTGCAATAATGGTAAGATATGGAAATATAACAACGAAACGCACATCATACATCAGTTCGGCTCTTTTTGGATAGTTTAGTGGCTCTGAAAAGAGCCGTTGGGTTTCTCGGGGTTAACGTGCAGGGCCAGGTACGCTCCGTTTAGGCGCGCTCCCCGCGGATCCGGCGGGCTAGCTGGATGTCTTTCGGCATGATGGTGACTCGCTTGGCGTGGATGGCACACAGGTTGGTGTCCTCAAACAGCCCCACCAAGTAAGCCTCGCTGGCCTC
>NW_025966621.1:0-2187 GCF_021869965.1 Rhincodon typus
ACACACTGCTGCTACTGAGTGTCAGTGGTAGAGGGAGTGGATGCTTGTGGATGTGGTCCTATCAGGTGGGGGCTGCTTTTTTTGGGGTGTTTTTGGGGCTGCACCCATCCAGGCAAGTGGGGAGTATTCCATCACTCTCCTGACTTGTGCCTTACGGGTGGTTGACAGGCTTTGGCGAGTCAGGAGGTGAGTTTCTTTCTGCAGAATTCCTAGGCTCTGACCTGCTCTTGGAGTCGTTGTGTTTATGTGGTGAGTCCATTTGAATTTTGTGTCAATGATGACCCCCAGGATGTTGCTGGCAGGGGATTCATTGATGGGAATACCACTGAATAACAAGGGAGTGATGGTCAGATTGTCTCTTGCTGGCGATGGTCACAGCCTGGCATTTGCATGGCATGAGTGTTTCTTGTCAGCCTAAGCCTGGATATTGTCCAGATCTTGTTGCGTTTGAACATGGGACAACATCTGATGAGTCATGAATATCAGTGACCATCCCCACTTCTGACCTTATGGTGGAGGGACGGCCAGTTGTGAAGCAGATGAAGACGGTTGGGCCGAGGACACTACCCTGAGATGTCCTGGAGCTGAGGTGACTCACCTTCAACAACCATAACCACCTTCCTATGTGCCAGGTATGACTCCAACCAGGAGAGAGTTTTCCCATTGATCCAGGTTGCTCGGTCTCCTCGATGCCACACTCGGTTGAATGAGGCCTTGATGTCAAGGGCTGTCACTCTCACCTCACTTAAATCCTTCTTCAATATTGTGCTCGTTCCCACCTCTACCACCCTTTCACGCAGCGAGCTTCAGATTCCTCCCACCCTCTGGGTGAAAAGATTTCCCCTTAATTCCCCTCCAAACCTCTGTCTCCTCCCTAAAATCCCACCTCCCCAAATGAAATTGAGCCCTCTCTTAGGGAGAAAAAGTTGCCGCAGCAACCCTATCTATGTCCCTCATCGCTTGGCAGACCTCAATCAAATCTCCTCGGTTCCAATGGAAACCCACACCAACATCTGTAATCTCTCTTCACCCACACACACCGAATGTCCAAATTGGATTTCCACCACCATGAGAGCAGTGTGTTAAATCCCACCCCTCTCTGGAATTATCATCCACTTTTCAGAATCACTCAACGCCTGACCAGGTCATAGAAGCCCAGCATTGATCGTCCTCCCATCAATATCACCTACAAAACCTCACAGAATGTCCCGACTGTCATGGGGTCACGAACTAATGTGCCGCCAACAACAAACCAAACTCTATCTCATTATGTTTTAGTTGAATTAAATAGTTTTTGATTTCTTTTGGCAAAGGCAGTGAGTCTATGAAATCTATTAGCACAGAGTTTTGTTTGCTGTCTTGTTTATATCCAGTTATTGAATCATTGAAAATTCTGAGGAAAGAGCGAGAGTCTGTAAAACCTCTGTAAGAAAAGTCTTCCAGAGGTCTGTGGAAGCTGTTTGCATTGCCTAGTGACTTTGGAATTTAAATGACATGGACAGTCAGACGTGGCTGTGAACAACTCATTATTCAAGGATTGCATGTCTGTGTCATTTGTACATTTTATTTAGCTTTCCCACTGAAAAATTGGTGATAACAACCCAGTACCTTGTGAGGAGGCAAGGCTTTCAATTATTACGGTCATTTTACTCTTTTCTCCCCTCGGCAGCGAAAAAGGTAGTGGGTAGGGGAGGACAAAGGTGTAAGGCACTCAGAAGAACTTGTTCCACAGATATTTCCCTACTTTGGCAGTGATTGGGATCGCTTTGTAATAGCCAGGTGCTGCTAGAATGGCTGTGTCAATAGCCAGATCCACAAAGGAAGGGGACGCTGCCTCTTCCTTCTCCTTTCTCAGAGAGTCGATCTCTTGCTGCAGTTCATCCGCACGGCCCTGGAATCCTTCCTGTACCAGCTTCTCCTGCTCCTGGAGTCTCTGGTTCAGGACTTTATCGTGTTCCTTGAGCAGTTGGGCCTGTTCTTCCTTCGCTTTCTCATTCAGCTGAGCGATATTCGCCTCCATCGCCCTCTTCTCGTCTAACAGACGCTGCTCAGTGGCACGTCTCTCCTCTTCCTTTACTTTCCACTCCTGCTCTGCCACTTCTGCCCTCTCCCGTGCAGCTGCTCAGAGACAACCAGAGGGAATGAACAGCAAGATTAGGGGGGAATCAGGCAGTTCGGCCCCTCTTA
>NW_025966621.1:2954-3736 GCF_021869965.1 Rhincodon typus
TTTTGCTCGGTACTGCTCCACAAGTTCCGCCATGTCTTTCTCATACTCAGAATATCCTCCTGCCTTTGTGTAACATCCTTGTTTGATCTTCTCCTGTACCACAGCTCCCAGATCTGAGATGGCTCTGCTCGAGATGTCCACAGACATCTCTCTGTTCTTCTCACAAATGGCTGCGTACATCTTAGCCACTTCTTTCTGTGAGAAGCGTGGAAACAAGTGTCACGGAGTTACGTTGAGACTGGATCTCCTCAAAAAGGTTAGAATGGGCTAGATGGGCTGAAGTGCCTGGTTACATTCCTATCTCCCTGCATGCTATAGGGACCAAAGATTGAAGCAGACAAGACATTCCCAGTCAATGACCTGCCCCAGTGATCAGCTCCAACAAGGAGCTGTTTTTCAGTCACAGGGTATACTGCACCACCCAGTGGACAGGAGCGATCACTGACACCGTGACAGTTGACATCGCAAATTTGAGTGGGAAATATTAAAGTCGTAACAAGGCGATAGAATTTTACAGGAGAGATGGACTCTGTTCGACTAATCATGTCTGCCTTGGCTGCCAAAAGAACTATCCAACCAGTCCCATTCTACATAGCCATCTAAGTTTATCACTTTCAAATTTATGTCCGACTCTGCTGAGATTTCCGATACAATCCATCTCCACCTCTCTCCCAGGTAAACAATGACACTGAGTAAAGAAGTTTCTCCTCATCATCTCACTCCTGGCTTTCTGATGATGACTGCTTCGCAGAACATCTACGTTCTGCTCGCAAAAAAGATCC
>NW_025966621.1:3836-13478 GCF_021869965.1 Rhincodon typus
GACAAAAGAAGCATGAGAGGGTGGAGTCAGGCTCACACAGACCCAGGGTTTCAGTTTTGCTTTCAGTCGAGGTTCAGAGTTGGCTGTTGAAGCTGATGGATACAGCTCACTCTCTGCTGCAGCAAACAAAAAAGCTTGAGTCTTCTTTCTGCTGTTGATTGTTTCTTTCAGTGTTCCCATCTCCTGGACTGGAGAGGGGATAGTACATGAGGAAAGTCTGTTCTGTTGGATTTGCCTTTGCCAAGGGCGTGTTTATGGGACACTGTTATATTGGAACAATTGATGATTAGTAGTTAAATAATATAGTATTTTATTAAATATTTCAATAGTGTTAGAGTTATGCCAATTTTGTTTTGGTATTCTTATAACGCAGTTAAAATAAAGTATGTTTTCATTAAAGTCGAGTGGTAGACCAATTTGGAAAACAGCACCTTACATTTGACTTTAAATAAAATTAAAAGTTTGGGTCTAGGTTGTCTCCTTGACATATTTTGAGGGAGTTTGGTCTGGTCTATAACAGAATGCACGGTCCAGCGATAATACCACTAGGCCATCGCCTCTGTCATGAAGAAGCCTCCGAAATTAGGAGGCATTAAAATGGCATTGCTATTGGTCTATAAAACCTTGGTGAGCCACAACTTGCGCTGGTGAAATCACAGGGGACTTCCTGAACTTGGGAGACACAGAGTGTGTAGTATCGTGCTGTATTTATTTTCAGCTCGCCAGCCTGGATATTCGTAATGTAGCTAACAGCACTCACCTTACCTGTACTCAATGAGACGGCACATCTTGCAAACCCATAAGGGGCAATGGAGCAGATGTAGGCCATTCAGCCCATCGAGTCTGCTCCACAAGACCGTGTCCGACCTGATCTCCCTCAACTCCACTTTCCTGCCTTTTCCCCCATCACCCTCAATGCCCCCTGACTGATTAAGTATATTCGGAGGATAGGAAAGATTTTTAATAACATAGCCTCAGCAGCCTTCTGCAATAAGGAAATTCACAGATTTACGAACTCCCAAGAGAGGAAATTCCTTCTCATCTCTGTTTTAAATGGGCGACCCCTTATTCCAACATGATGCCCTCTGGTCCTAGACTCTCCCGCAAGGGGAGACAACCTCTCCACATCCCCCCTGCCAAGTCCCATAAGAAATCACGTTTCGGGTCCTGACCCAAAACATCGACTCTCCTGCTCCTCTATGATGCTGCCTGACCTGCTGTGTTCCTCCAGCTCCACACTGTGTTTCCCCTAAGAATCTTGTAAGTTTCAATACGGTCCCCTCTCGTTCTTCTAAACTCCAATGAGTAACAGGCCCAATCTACAAAACCTCTCCACTTAAGGCAGTCCCTCCATACCCAGGATCAGCCGAGTGAACCTACTCTGGACTACCTCCAAGGCCAGGATGTATTTCCTTAGATATAGGGGCCAAAAACTATTCACAATTTTCCAGCTCTGGTCTGACTAGTGCCTTGTATAGATTTAGTGAAACCTCATTCTTTTTTAGACTCCATTCCCTTTATTTCAAAGGCCAATGGTCCATTTACCTTCCCCATACCCGCTGAACTCGAAAGCTGCCTTCCTGTGACGAGGACTCCCAAATCCCTTTTCTCTGTAGCTTTCTGCAGTCATTCTCCGTTTAAAGAACACAGAGAGCCAACTGGAGTGGAATTAGCTCAACGGAGATGGCGGAGGAAAGGGGTTGGGGAAGCAAGGAGGGAGCAGGCGTGAACCTGGGAAAGCCTGACAGCTGGGCAGGAGGCGATTTTGGAGAGAAGTGCTCTCCAGGAAGGAGGCAAACTCCTTGAGGAGTTCAGCAAACCAGGACCAGTAGCTGCACACTGGTGGCATGGGAAACAGAGCCTTCCTGAGGGTCATGAACACCACATTCCATGTGGGCAAGAGCTTTCTCCAGCAGTTCTAACGTCGAGGCTGAGGAATAGTCAACCCGTGGAGAACGCGTACGTTCCCATTTGAATCGACGGTAGCATTCCTGAAATCTTTCTCCTTTTTAGAGGCTACAAGAGACGACTTTGTACAGAGTCAGAAGGATTTCAATTTGCGCTTCAGACTTGAAACCCAAATTATCTTGCATGGATAAGAGTTAACTTGCATTTTCGACGCAGACCCCAAGACCATAAAGATATAGGAGCAGAGTTAGACTGTTGGGCCAATCCAGTCTGTGCTAGCATCCAATCGTGGCTGATATGTTTCTCAATCCCATTCTGCTGCCTTCCTCCCCTGGCCCTTGATCCCCTTACTGAGAAGAAAAATGTCTTTTTTACATTCGGTGTGGAATAAACTTCTTCCCAAGGAACTTCGCACTCCATAGTCTGCCACCGAAATCTTTCGAGAACATGTCCCGATGCCAAGAAATGGAGGGGCAGCAACAGACGAATCGAGCAGTCGTCAGAAACTTGCAGAAGTTTGATGGAAATGTATCACAATTCGATTGGCGACCCCATCACCCAGGGTGCCCACTGGTCTCTAATAGTCACTGTTGTACCAGTGTGTGCTCTCTCTCCAAGGTGACCCAGGCACTGATGTAACCACAGGAGAAGAGCAGACCATCAATACCACAGTCTGCCTTACTGACCTATTGATGGTCACTTTGGCTCGGCTCAGGACCGTACCCACAACGAGACCCTCTCATCAGCCTCACCCACAGCTAACCCCCCACCTCCGAATCTGCAAAAGGGCCGTACCGTCAGGCTGACGTGCACCAAAGTTAAAAGCCCCTCTTCAGGGGCTGCAGACAAACATTCAAATATCACCCCAAGGCCGTTTGGAATGACTACAAGTCCATGGCTGGATCCCCGTTTGCAGAAAACACCAAGCAGGTCTCTGTATGTGACACAACGTATCATTTATTATTAAAACTAAATCAGTCCCAATCACTGAGAAAGTTATACACAATTAAACCATAATTATCGCAGCTGAAACTCAAACCCGTTCATAAACTCTACATACACACACGCACACACACACACAGAGCAGAGCACAGCAAACACTGAGGTTATGTGCAGAGGAAAGAGACTGACGAAACAGTGTTCAATCGCTTTTTAAAACAGAAAGAGAGAGACAGAGAGAAAGCAGCTTCTAAAACAGAGACAGCAACTTCTAAACCAGAGAGAGATGGAGAGGGACAGCAGCTAAAACAGAGATGTGGGGGTGGTGGGGGGAAGAGAGAGAGAGCAGCTTCTAAAACAGAGACAGAGAGAGAGAGTGAGTGAGAGAGAAGGTTCTAAAACTGAGACAGAGAGAGAAACAAGCAGCTCTTCAAACAGAGACAGAGAGAGACAGCAGCTTCTAAAACAGAGAGAGAGAGATAGATAGAGAGAGGCAGCAGCTTCTAAAACAGAGAGAGAGAGAGATAGAGAGAGAGAGGCAGCAGCTTCTAAAACAGAGAGAGAGCTCAGAACAAGATCCCAGTCGCTAAAGAGGGAGCCAAGCCACAAACAGGACTGATTCTGAGCTGCACCCTCAGGGCTGGAATCACCAAGACCTGTTGAAAGCCCACATCCCACGTCCACCCAGGTCTCACAGGCTTTCAAACATGACAGGATGAGGGGAACAGAAGTTTCCGACAGCACTGTCTTATAAATAAAACAGTTCCTTGCTGAGTGGTTTTATGGGGTATTCATAATGGACTTTGCCCCTTCACCATGATCTTTAACTTCACCTCCCTGAGAAGCCTTCATTTTCCCAGCATGGACAAGGCAGTGACGGCCACTCTCCCTCTCTAATCTCTGCTATCGTTCGGTTGCACCATGCAGAGTGGCCTTCATTCCACTGATCTGTGGGGTTGGGGGCTGGGGGTTTGTTTGTAGCTGGCACAGATAACACTCAGAAGAACTTGTTCCACAGATATTTCCCTACTTTGGCAGTGATTGGGATAGCTTTGTAAAAGCCAGGTGCTGCTAGAATGGCTGTGTCAATAGCCAGATCCACAAAGGAAGGGGACGCTGCCTCTTCCTTCTCCTTTCTCAGAGAGTCGATCTCTTGCTGCAGTTCATCTGCACGGCCCTGGAATCCTTCCTTTACCAGCTTCTCCTGCTCCTGGAGTCTCTGGTTCAGGACTTTCTCGTGTTCCTTGAGCAGTTGAGCCTGTTCTTCCTTCGCTTTCTCTTTCAACTGAGCGATATTCGCCTCCATCGCCCGCCTCTCGTCTAACAGACGCTGCTCAGTGGCACGTCTCTCCTCTTCCTTTACTTTCCGCTCCTGCTCTGCCACTTCCGCCCTCTCCCGTGCAGCTGCTCAGAGACAACCAGAGGGAATGAACAGCAAGATTAGGGGGGAATCAGGCAGTTCGGCCCCTCTTAACCCGTGCTGGGCTCTGAGCTCCGCGCACAGTGCAACGCACCCCCACCCACCCACCTTACCGTGTCACTGTCTGGTGCCATCTCCCCCTCTCTCCTTCAGACAGGGACCCAGGAACAGGATGAGGCCATTCAGCCCCTCAGGCCTGTTACACAGGAACAGAAGGAGGCCATTCAGCCATTTCCTCGAGCCTGTTACCCAGTAACAGGAGAAGGCCATTCAGCCCTACAGGCCTGTTACACAGTAACAGGAGGAGGTTATTCAGGCCCCTTCCTCGAGCCTTTTCCACAGGATCAGAGGAAGGCCATTAGCCCCTTTGAGTAGGAAGCGGTAAGTGTTTCTCCCCCATCTAGTCCTTAAAGACTTGATTAGATCCCCCCACCCCCTTCAGCTTCTACACTCAATCTGCTTCAATTTAACCCCCAGCCCTGGTTAATTTTGGATCTCCTCCACCCTTTAAATGTGTGGACACTGTTCGCTGAGGGCGAGAGTAGGAATGGGGACTGATTAGGAGTATCAGCAGAATGGAGCAGCAGACGGAAAGGGCTGAATGGCCTACTCCCAATCCTATTTTCTACGTTCCGATGAAAGGTCAGTGGTACAGTCCCATGGGGCCACAGGTGGTCTCTGAGAAAGGGATGGCAGGGGTAGAATGGGATTGCAAAGGGCTAACACAGAGAACGATAGGCCAAAGGGCCTGCACCCAGAGTGTCCCAAAGGAGGAAGGAATCCTAGACTCTAGTTGGGTTTCTGATTTCATTGGGAATTCTGGACCCCCTCCCAGAGTCAGTGCTGATTGGCTATGGAGCGTTCCCTTCAGAATTGAGGGGGATGGTACCTTTGATCTTCCTTTCTGAAGCCGTCATACTCTTATCGGCATTTCGGATGGAATCCGAGAGCTGCTGCTTCTTTCCCAGGAAATCCTGAAGAACCTGATCAGCCTGTGGAGAGGAAGAGATCGGCCATTGTAGAGACAAGCATTATCTTTCCACAAATTGAGCAGAAAACAGACTGAGGGACAAAGGTCAAAGGCAGAGGAGCAGGAGACAGAGCAACATTTTACCAGTGGATTTGGTAGAGAGTGACATATACATGCACACACACGCACACGTACACACACGCACACAGACACACACATGCACACAGACACACTCACACAGACACACACAAGCACACAGACACGCATGCACACACACACCGACACTGACACACACACACCGATACGCACACATGGAAACAAACAGACAAACGACACACACACACGCACACTAACATACACAGAGGCGCACACAGAGATACATACACACACGTAAAATACTGACACACAGGCATAGTCACAGACACACACACATACAGATACAGAGGCAAACACTGACACAAAGACAGACACAGACACACACACACTGACCTACAGATGGAGAGACCTTTTCAAAAAACACAGTGAAACACAACACACACACACAGCAGACACAGAAACAGACGTACATACAACAACACACAAACAGATAGCGAGACAAACAGGTGCGCACACACACACAGATACACAAACAGACACACACACACACACACACACACACACACAGAGACACAGACAGGACAGAATGGGAGAATTCGATTTCAGAAGCGTGTAGGGTCTGGAGAAGTTTACAGAGAGAGGGAGAGGTGTAGGGGATGGAGGAGGTTACAGAGATAAGGAGGGAGTCTAGGGCTGGGAGGAGGGTTACAGAGATAGGGAGGGGTGTGGGATGCGGGAGGAGGGTTACGGAGATAGGGAGGGATCGTGGTCTGCAAAGAGCTGGCCATGTTCCCAGTTTTCCAAACGTTACCTGGACTCCTTTCCCCGGTGTTGCCCGGTATCGTTTCACCAGCTTGGCTATGTCCTTCTCATACTCGGAGTATCCTCCTGACCTCATATAAGATCCTTTTCGGATCTTCTCCTGTACCACAGCTCCCAGATCCAAGATGGCTCTGCTCGAGATGTCCACAGACAATTTTCTGTTCTTCTCACAAATGGCTGCGTACATTTTAGCCACTTCTTTCTGTTCAGAAACGTGTACAGGAGAAATTTCAACAGTACGATGAGGAACCGCACTGAGGGCTGAGGTGCACATCTGTCCCCCATCTCACCAAATGGCAGGCCAGCCTTGAGAGAGTGTAGCGCCTCCTCCTGGCCCTGTCACATGAGCAGGAGGAGGCCATTCAGTTGCTCAGACCTGCCCCCAACATTTCAGAAGGTCAAGGCTGATCTCATCTCAGTTTCCATTCCACTTTCGTGACTATTTTCCAGAATCCTTTCACCCATTGCTGATTAAAAATGTGTCTATCTCTGACTTAACTTTCAATATCCCAGTATTCATTGAATTCCTACAGTACGGAAACAGGCCCTTTGGCCCAACAAGTCCACAGAGCATCCCACCCAGACTCATCCTCCCATAATACACCTAACCTAACCTCTACATATCCCTGAAGACTACAGGCAATTTGGCATGGCCATTTCACCTAGCCTGCACGTCTTTGGACTGTGGGAGGAAACCAGAGCACCCGGAGGGAAACCGCACGGACACGGGGAGAATGTGTAAACTCCACACAGACAGTCACCCGAGGGTGGAATTGAACCCGAGTCTCTGGTGCTGTGAGGCAGCAGTGCTAACCACTAAGCCACTGGGCCACCCCAGACTCTGGTATGATTTTTCACAGATCCACGACGTTTGAGAGAAGTAATTCCTCCTTGTCTCTGTTTTAAATCTGCTACCCCTTATCCTAATACAATGACATCTCCTTCTCGATAAGGCCATATGAGCAAATGTCCTCTCTACATCTACGTCTCCAATTGCTCTAAGCATCTTAATGAGATCTTTCCTCATACTCCTCAACTCCAGCGAGTATGGGCCTAAACTGCTCAATCTCCCTTCAAAAGACAAACCCCTCAACTGCAGAATCAATCGGGTGGATCTCCTCTGAACTGCTTCCAATAAAATGACACCTCTCGAAATAAAGGGATCAAAAATTCCCAATACTCCAGTTGCAGTCTCATGCCTTGTACTGCCATGTCAACATGTCCTTCCTTTTATACAGTCTCTTCCAAACAGACAAACCTTCTCATTGGACAGCTACAGGAGGGTGACACTGGTGGGGGGTGAGCAATTTCAGAAACTGAGGCAGGGCCCACTGCTCCACCCGGTGGCCAGGGCCGGGACACCGTGACAGTTGACATAGGAAATTTGACTGGGAAACGTGTAGTGGCCGTAAACCCTTCATCGTAGGCCTCACAACGGAATGCAAGGATTGTGGAGGTGGCAAAACAAAAAGAGAGACCTTTTTTCTCCCTAGGATGTCTGTTTCCAAAATAATCCTTCCAATTTCTCAGCACAAAGATCTCTTGACTGCGCGCAGCGGGACTCCAGGGGCCAGGGACGTTGGTTCTGATTCTGGGATTGTTGTAATACAAGGAGGAGAGGTTAAGGGGGTGGGGGGGGATTTGATAGAGCTGCACAGAATCGAGTGTTCTTGAGCAAGCTACTCAGAGGAAAAACCGCCAAATTGCATGTGGTCTGGGACCCTCTGCCTGAAAGGGAGAGGAAGCAAGTCCTATCAGAACTCTCAAAAGTTGGAGGTGTGGAATCAGATAAATACAACGACTAGGAGCAACTAGCAGGACCATGGGGAGGATGGGAACGAGCAGTGAGAATGGGACTGGTCCCAAGCAGCCAAAGGTAGAGATGGGGCTGAATGGCCTGCTGCTGTGGTGATTACTGGATGCTCTATTGGAGATAGCAGCTCGCTCTGCTCCGATACTCACCGTAAACTGCTCCTGGTACCTGTGGCCTTGGTCACTGAAGCAGCGCCCCATGAACAGCTTCAGGGCCTCAGGGAGAACCTGGTTGTGGATCTTCGATAGCTCCTCCACCGTCTTCGTTGGGAGAGTGACCCGTTTTCCCATCCATTCCTGGTAGGCCTGAGCGGCCTCTTGTACAGCAGCCGTGTTCTCAATGTCTGCCAGTGTGTGGACCGCACTCTCAAGGCATGGGATCTGCCCGCTCCGGATTGCGTCCACATAGGTGACAGCGAGGGATCCCAGCACTGAGGGAGAGAGGGGGGCAGAGGGGGTTAGATAGGGACAGCTCACTGTTACTGGTGTACACAATCACACACACACACACACACACACGCACACACACACGCACACGCACACAAACACGCACACAAACACGCACACACACACGCACACAAACACACACAGACACACACACAGACACACACACAGACACACACACACACACGCTCTCATACACAGATACACACACGCTCTCATACACAGATACACACACACAGACACACACAGACACACACATGCTCTCACACACACACCCACACACGCTCTCACACACACATGCTCATACACAGATACACGCACAGACACACACACACAGACACAGATACACACACAGACACATACACACACACAGATATAGACAGACACACACACAGACACGTGCGCGTACATACATAGACATACGCGCACACACGCAAACACTCACACAGGCCCAGACACAGACAAAGATATATGTACACACAAACAGACAGACGCAGACAGATATATAATATAAATCAGTGACAAGCACAGAGAAAGTGCTGGAGAAACTCAGCAGGTCCAGCAGCATCTGTGAAAAGGGAGGCAGAGCCGATGTTCCACCTGCTGTCTGACTCTACTTGGGAACTGGATGGTTGGTCTCTGCTGGTAAACACACCCTGTCACCCCCAACACGGTGGGGGGCGGTATAACGTCACTTACTCCTGCCAGTCACTGGTTGCCCTCCTTTCAATGTCTTGGTCTGGGCCGTGCTGTAAACATACTGAACAAATTTCTGGGTCTGTTTCACAAACTCAGGATCCAGCTGGGAATCTGCAACCTGCTCCAGGTTCCACATTGTCTGCTTATCGGCCGGTCTGTCAAACACAAAACACTTGCGACTGGGGAAGTAATTCCTGATGCACTCTCTCGGCAGGTTGTATTCCTGGATATTTTTACTGGTGCCTGGGAGGAAAAGAAACAACATCAGAAATTCAATCAGCTGTGCACTTGTTAAAGTCAAAAGCACATTAATTGGTATTCAGCACGTCCCAGGCTCAAAACACTGCCCAGGGATCAGAAGTTGTAATCCACTCTGAGGTTCCCCATCACCAGCACTGAGGGAGCGGGCACTGTCGGAGGGTCAGCACTGAGGGAGCGTCGCACTGTCGGAGGGTCAGTGCTGAGGGAGCGCCGCACTGTCGGAGGGTCAGTGCTGAGGGAGCGGGCACTGTCGGAGGGTCAGCGCTGAGGG
>NW_025966621.1:13578-18596 GCF_021869965.1 Rhincodon typus
TGAGGGAGCACCGCACTGTCGGACGGTCAGTGTGAGGGAGCACCGCACTGTCGGACGGTCAGTGTGAGGGAGCACCGCATTGTCGGAGGGTCAGCGCTGAGGGAGCGCCGCACAGTCGGATGTTGGAGAAAGTGTATGGGGGGGGAATGAATGGTTGGGATGAGACTGGAGGCTCCTCCAGCCCCTCAGCCACTGCCTGTTATCCCCTCACCGTGCTTCAGCTTGAGAGCGCTCTCCAGGTACCCATCCTCCGTCACCTTCTTGCCATCCAACTTCAACTCCAGGCTGAAATCCCGCACGGACCAGACAAAGGCCGGGAAGAAGCGAGTGAATTCTATGGACTCGTCCTCCCCTCCCGCCGATTTCACTTTGATGAGGTTGCTCAGTTCTGTGACGTAACTGAGCAGCAGCTAAGGAAGGGAAAGGTGCCCCAAACCTTTTGATAACTGGTGAAGTTGGCTGTTTCATGTTGGTACTGCACAGGAATTACACAACTGGTCATTTCGCAACCAACAGAATTCAAGCCCAAATGATTCTATCTGTCAAAGATGAAATATACGACTCTTCCGCGCCGTATCCATTTATTTTTCTGCGTTTTGAACTGCGGACTTGATTGGTAAAAGCAAAGAATTGTTTTCAGAAAAGCAAGGATTGCTGGATATCAAGCAATTAACCTGACCCTCATTGCAAGTCCTGCTTACACAGCTGCAGTAGTTGTAGTGCAGTTTGCAGATGAACTGGAGACACGGGGTTGTGTACAATTAGAGTTGATAGGAAATATTTGGTTGTAGCTGTGGCTGCCTCAAAAGACATTGCTCTCTGTTTTTTAAATGGAGAAAGACTGCAGAAAGCTACGGAACAGAGGGATTTGGGACTCCTCGTTCTTGAATCAGAAAAACCAGCATCCAAGTTCATTGGGAAGGAAAATGGAACGTTGGCCTTTATTTCAAAGGGAATGGGGTATAAAAGGAGGGAGGTTTTACTAAAACTGTACAAGGCACTGGTCAGGCCACAGCTGGAATAATCTATAGAGTTTTGGGGCCCCCTGTATCTGAGGAAAGATGTACTGGCATCAGAGGCGGCCCACAGAAGGTTCATCAGGGTGATAATTGGTGTGGGGGGACTGTCTTATGAGAAGAGATTGAGAGGATTAGGCCTGTACTTGCTGGAATACAGAAGCAGGAGAGGTGACCTTACCGAAACGTACATGATTCTGAGGGGAGAGATTGACATTATCTTAAACACTGCGATTTTATCCAAGTTTGGACATTTTACCCCTGCCACAATGCATCAACTCAAATGAAGGAACTATTGAACCACGGAGGCATCGCAAAACCAATCTTGCCTCAGTTTTACAGGAGTTTGGTTAGACTGTACCTGGAGTACTGCGTGCAGTTTCAGTCTCTTTATGGCTTGGAAAGATATGATGGCCGTAGAGAGAGTGCAACAAGGATCCACCAGCTTTGTTCCCGGGAATGGTGGGACTGTCCTATGGACTGAGGCTGGGCCTGTGCTCCCCACAGCTTCAATGAATGAGAGGTGATCTCATTGAAACCTACAGATTACTTCAAGGGACAGACAGGGGAGAGGCAGGTGAGGTGTTTCCCTGGGTTGGGCATTCTAAAACCAGGAGGAGCAAGTTTAAAATTGAGGGGGGTGGTGGGGGAAGGTTGGTGTCAGCTCTGAGATTACAAGGAATTTTGTTTTTCGTCACAGCGTTGTGAGCTTTTGTTATTCTCTACCTACATTTCTGAGGTGGAGAATGGTGCTATCTGAATGCAGGTTCTCTCTCTTTCCTATATGCTGCAGGCAGTCCATCAGAGCTAAGGGAGCACTGTCTCACCACCCAGTCGGTAAAGGATACTGAAGCTTGTCGACTGCGTACTGATCAATGGTGCCAACGCTGTTGTAGACCAACATACTACTCAGGAGCACAGAGAGTGCAAAGATCCAGGAATCATTGTTTGTATTGCCCTGTGGAGAGATGGAAACATTGGTAAAGTGTCCAATCACTTCACACCATTCCCTCTCTTTCCTAAACACAAGCAACTCTGGGATAATACCTTGTTAAGAAGGCGGATGGTGTGTTGGTTTGCATTGGCAGGGGGATTGAGTTTAAGAGCTGCGAGGTAATGCTGCAGCTCTATAAAACCCCGGTTAGACCACACTTGGAATATTGTGTTCAGTTCTAGTCACCTCATTATAGAATGTGGAAGCTTTAGAGAGGGTGCAGAGGAGATTTACCAGGATGCTGCTTGGACTGGAGGGCAGGTCTTCTGAGGAAAGATTGAGGGAGCTCGGGCTTTTTTCATTGGAGCAAAGAAGGATGAGAGGTGACTTGATAGAGGAGTACAAAGATGATGAGAGGCATAGATAGAGTGGATAGTCAGAGACTTTTTCCCAGGGCGGAAATGACTATTACGAGGGGGCATAATTTTAAGGTGACTGGAGGAAGGTATAGGGGAGATGTCAGAGGTAGGTTACTCACACAGAGAGCGGTGGGTGTGTGGAATGCGCTGCCGGCCCTGGTAGTGGAGTCAGATACTTTAGGGACTTTTAAGTGACTCTTGGATAGGCACAGGGAAGATAGCAAAAGGTAGGGTATGCAGGGTAGACTGATCTTCGTAGGATAATAAGTTGGCACAACATCCTATGCCTGTACTGTGCTGTACTGTTCTATGTTTTTTTTATGTTCTAATATTCTGTAACAAGGCAAAGTATACGTCAGCAATTCACTGTGTTAAAAGCTCAAGGAACTGAATGGCCTCCTATTGTTCCTCTATAATAGGTTCAAGGGGCTGAATGGCCTCCTACTGTTCCTCTGTAATAGGCTCAAGGGGCTGAATGGCCTCCTCCTGTTCCTCTGTAACAGACTCGAGGGGCTGAATGGCCTTCTATCCTGTTGTGCCAGCCTCAAGAAGGGGCTGAATGGCCATTGCCAGTCACAGAGCAATCAGTTCATTGATCTCAATCCGTCAGCCCTCCCTCGTTTCACTCCTCGGCTTGGATTGTCAGGTTGGGAAATTGGGAATCCTGTGTATTCCGCTCATGAAATTGGCTCAAAGGCACGAGACAGACGATGGTGTAGAATTATATCTTTCAGACTGGAGGCCTGTGACCAGCGGTGTGCCACAGGGAACGGTACTGGGTCCGCTGCTTTTTCTCATTTATATAAATGATTTGGATGTGAACGTGGGAGGTATGGTTAGTAAGTTTGCAAATGAAACCAAAATTGGAGCTTGTAGCAGGCAGTGAAGAAGGTTAACTCAGAGTACAACAGGACCTTGATCAGATGGGCCGATGGGCTGAGGAGTGGCAGATGGAGTTTGATGTAGATAGATTTCAGCTGTTGCATTTTGGAAAAGCAACGGAGGGCAGGGTTTATACACTTAATGGTGAGGTCCTGGGGAGTGTTTCTGAACAAAGAGACTTTGGAGTGTGGGTTCATAGTTCTTTGAAAGTGGAGTCGCAGGTAGATAGGGCGGTGAAGAAGGTGTTTGGTACGCTTGCCGTTATTGGACAGTACATTGAATATAGGAGTTGGGAGGGTCATTTTGCGGCTGTACAGGACATTGGTTAGGGCCACTATTGGAATACTGCGTGCAATTCTGGTCTCCCTGCTATAGGAAAGATGTTGTGAAATTTGAAAGGGTTCAGAAAAGATTTACAAGGATGTCGGAAGGTTTGAGCCAAAGGGAGGGGCTGGATAGGCTGGGGCTATTTTCCCTGGAGCATCGGAGGCTGAGGGGTGACCTTACAGAGGTTTATAAAATCATGAGGGGCATGGATAGGGTGAATAGACAAGGTCTTTTCCCTGGGGTGAGGGTGTCCAAAATCAGAGGGCATAGGTTTAAGGTGAGAGGGGAAGATTTAAAAGGGACCCCATGGGCAACTTTTTCACACAGAGGGTGGTGCGTGTATGGAATGAGCTGCCAGAGGAGGTGGTGGAGGCTGGTACAATTATAACATTTAAAAGGCATCTGGATAGGTACACGAACAGGAAGAGTTCAGAGGGATGTGGGCCAAATGCTGGCAAATGGGACTAGATTTATTTAGGATATCTGGTCAGGTCTGTTTCTATGCTTGACAGCTCTATGACTCTATGAAGAGAAGCTGACCGTGATCCCAGCGATGGGCTGAGGGATAGAATGACCCACCTTCTCCACATCTCCTAGGCCTTCAGTATCCAATAAGATGAGGCAGTGATTGTGCTTGTGTGGGTGAGGCACACACATCATCCAGATGCCTTTCGTGTGGGACTGGATGGTGGATCCCAACGAGAAACCTGGTTGGTGTTTGGGAAGAGGAGAAACAGTTAGTGATCCACAGCTCTCACACATTCCATACATCATGGAGAGAGAGACTGAGAGAGAAAGCATGAAAAAAATGAGGAGGGGGAATTGAGAGACAGAGAGAGAGAGAGAAAAGAAAAAAGAGAGAAAAGAAAAAAGAGAGAGAAAAAGAAAAAGAGGGAGAGAAAAAAGAGAGAGAGAAAGGATCAAGGCGTGAAGAAGAGAAGAAGGAGTGGGACATGCTGATAGAGACGGAGTTTGAAAGATACAGGGGGAAAGATAGAGGGAGATGGATAGTTTCTGGTTCTCTCTGGGCAACACAAGGTGGTCCATGAGGGTCTTTTGTACCTTTCTGTCTGTCAGCGAGTTTGTTCATGAGGTAGGATTTGCCGGTACGGTACAGACCAGCGATCGCCACCACCACAACGGGCTGCCTGATCTTCGACAGGATATCGTCCACAGCCTTTTGGTTGATGCAGAGTTCACCAGACTCACTGTTCTCGATCAAACACACGGGATTCTCCATGTTCCACGGGGCACCGTCTTCACTTGGCTTTGCGAGAGGAACAATCCTTTCTGTCTAACAAACAGAGAAATTTACAAAAGCGTCTCTCTCCAGCTCCCAGGGCACAGACAGGTCGAGGAGACAGGAGTGTGAGAGAAGATCCAGGCAGTTAAGGGGTGGGAGATATTAACTCAACTTTACAGCTCGCCTGAAATTTGTGT
>NW_025966621.1:18696-23410 GCF_021869965.1 Rhincodon typus
GGGTGGGAGATATTAACTCAACTTTACAGCTCGCCTGAAATTTGTGTGTACCCAAAATTGAGGGAACAAACATTCTGCCTCTTAAGTTGTGTAGTTTTCGCAACAAACGCACTCGTGCTGAAATGTTGTAATGTTGGAAAACGCTGTAATAAATTTGCGCACAGCACACAGAGAAACCAAATGAGCAATCAGTTACTGGAAGATAGCTGTTGACTTGTGCTCGGTCTGTTATGTTGATTGGCACCCACTCCTGTACAATGTGGATGAATCTCTCGGCTGCTCCACTACAGGTTAGCAAACTGATAAGCACCAGGCATTTATTTCCCCTTATCAGCCTTCCGCAGGGACCGTTCCCTCTGGGACGCCTTGGTCCACTCCCAACACGCCCCACACCATGCACCCCAATCGCAGAAAGTGTTTACTTCCTCCTTCTTCAGTACCCACGGTCGCTGGCACACCTCACAGGTGAAGCAACATTTTACCTTCAATCTAGTCTACTGCATTCACTGCTCTGCAGCGGGGGAGACAAAATGCCGACTGGGTGACCACTTTTGCTCTACTCGCAAAAAAGACCCTGAGCTACCTGTTGCCTGCCATGTTAACGCACCACCCTGCTCCCTGGCCAACATCTCTGTTTGTCTCTGGCTTTTGCTGCAGTGTTCCAGCGAAGCCCAACACAAGCTGGAAGAACAACACCTCATTTTCCACTTGAGGACCCTGCAGCCCTCGAGTTCAGTAATTTTAGGGCCTGAACACCTTCCTCCATGTCGTTTCACCACTCCCACATCCCAGGCCCTGTCTTGATATGGCCTGCTTCCAGCGCAAGCAACCAATTCTGACCCACTCCCAGCCCCGGCTTATCATTATCCACTGTTTTGTGCTGAACTGTTTTTTAGACAGACGCATGGAAGGCAAGAGATGGACCATGTGCAGGCAGATGCGATTAGTTTAGAATGGTATCACAGTTGGCACAGGCATACTGGGCTGAAGGGCTTGTTCCTGGGCTGTACTGTTCTATGTTCTCTCCCTCTGAGTTCCATCTCCAACCAACCATCACTCACCCCTTTAAACATCTCCACCCTACAACACATTGTCATCCACATTTATGCCACCTTTTCCAAGGGGCTCTGAAGAAGGGTCACAGGACCCAGACATTAACTCTGTCTCTCTCTCTCTCTCTCTTCTGTCTTTCCACAAACACTGCCAGACCTCCTGAGTTTCCACAGTTATAGAGACATACAGCATGGAAACAGACCGTTTGGTCCAACTTGTCCATGCTGACCAAGTTTCCTTATCCAAACTAGTTCCATTTTCCTGTGTTCGGCCCATATCCCTCTCAACCTTTCCTATCTATTTACTTCTCCAAACATCTTTTAAATATTGTAATTGTACTTGCATCTACCACTTCCTCAGGCAGCTCATTCCATACACCTCTGTGTGAAAAAGTTGCCCCTCAGATCCCTTTTAAATCTTTCCCCTCTCATCTTAAAAACATGCCCTCTAGCTTTGATCTCCCCTGCCGTAGGGAAAAGACTTTGACTAGTCACTTTGTTTACTTCTCTCGTGATCTTATAAACCTCTTACAGGTCACCCCTCAACCTCCTAGACTCCAGTGATAAAAGTCCCTGTCTATCTAGCCTTTCCTTATAACTCAAACCCTCCAGTCCTGGCAACATCCTGGTAACTTTTTTTCTGCACCCTCTCCAATTTGATACCATCCTTCCTAGAGCAGGGTGATCAGAATTCTAACCAGTACTCCAAAAGTGGCCTCACCAACGTGCTGTACAACATCAACGTGATGTCCCAACTCCGATGTGCCATGTTCCAAATGCTTTCTGTACTGCCCTGACCACCTGAGACACCACTTTCAAGGAACTGTGTCAATGACGTTCCCCAAAGCCCTACCATAAACTGACATAGTAGGAACTGCAGATGTTGGAGAATCTGAGATAACAAGGTGTAGAGCTGGATGAACACAGCAGGCCAAGCAGCATCAGAGGAGCAGGAAAGCTGACGTTTCGGGCCTAGGCCCTTCTTCAGAAATGGGCCTTCTTCATTTGGCCTGCTGTGTTCATCCAGCTCTATACCTTGTTATCCCATTAACTGAGAGTGTCCTGGCCTTGTTTGCCTGACCGAGCGAGCCACCCTCTGTGTGTAAAAGGTGCCTCTCAGGTCCCTTTCTGAAACTTGCGCCTCAAAACTACGCCCTTAAGTTTCCTTTCAGTGACACCTGATACCTTGGTTTG
This sequence comes from Rhincodon typus, assembly GCF_021869965.1. Lineage (NCBI taxonomy): Eukaryota > Metazoa > Chordata > Chondrichthyes > Orectolobiformes > Rhincodontidae > Rhincodon > Rhincodon typus. The sequence continues at coordinate 20,943 of NW_025966621.1, forward strand.
GCATGGCCCTTTCCTGGCCGTCTCTTCCATCCGCGGCACCAGACGTGGTTTGGCGTCATATAGCTCGTCCAGGACGATGGTACGGCCCTGGCACAGGCGGCTCATGCAGGCTTCAATCATCCTCGCCAATGCTGGAACAGATGGGGAAGGGAGTCACGTCAACTCTCGTCGCAGAAGGGTACAACTTCAGACCAAGGTTAGGGTGGCGGGGGAGCTGAGAAACAATGATGGAGTGGCAGAGCACAGCCCCGATGGGCCAAAGGGCCTAGATTCTGCTGCCGTATCCTTACACCGACGCCCCCCCCACCACACCAAGCAAGGTCAAAAAGTTGTCAATGTTTGAAATCCTATGAGATGGCACCATCTTTTCCAGCCTCACGCAGCAAATTCCTGCGGTTTTCATCACGGGACGTGGGCACCGCTGGCTGGGCCCTGCATTTATTTGCCCCCCCCATCCCTAGTTGCCCCCTTGAGAAGGTGCGGGTGGGCTGCCATCTTTAACCGCTGCAGTCCCCATGTGCTGTGGGCGGGTAGGCCCTGAAGGAACCGATAGGAGGTACCTCAAGTGAAGAACGAACCTCTCCCTTTCTGTTCGATTTGGCCTGTCAAGTTAGCCATCCCGGTCGCCTTGGCGTTCCCAACTTCCCACCGTTATAATTCTCTGCTCTTGGTCTGAGATTTCTTGGACAGCCCTTGGGAATATGGGGATAGTAGGAGCTCCCGATGCTGGAGAATCTAGGAGATAATAAGATGTGGAGCTGGATGATCACAGCAGGCCAAGCAGCATCAGAGGAGCAGGAAAGCTGACGTTTTGGGCCTAGACCCGAAAAAAAAACTTCTGAAGAAGGGTCCAGACCCGAAACGTCAACCTTCCTGCTCCTCTGATGCTGCCTGGCCTGCTGCGTTCATCCAGCTCCACACTGTGTTATCTTTGGGAAGACTCTTTCCCAGCAATGCAGAGGATAATGAGTGAACGGCACACAGTTTGAAGGGCAGTGATTTTTTCGATCCGGCTGTGTCCGGGGACAGGACGGGTTCCGAGACGGAGCACCTGAACCTGAGAGCAACCCAGAACTGCCAACCCCTTCACCCCTAGCGCACCCCCGCCCCCACCCATCAGGCTGGGCATGGTGGACATACTCTGTCCATTGACCAGATGGCCTCCGGCCAGGCCCTTGGCTCGAGCATCCAGTATGTGCTCCCTCAGCCTCTCCGTCTGCATCTGGAAATCGCGGTCCAGCTGCCCCTCCAGAACCTCGTCCAGCCTCTGAGCTTCGGCCTCGGGACACGGGTGGCTGAACTCGAAGCATCTCTTCTCGTGGAAACGCTGCTTCAGGAAATGGCTGACCGAACAGTCGCCACCGGAACCTGTGAAAGAGCGGGGTAGGGGTAGGGTGTTGTGGGGTGGAGTTGGGGAAACAGAAAAACACACCCGCCTGAGAAATGGCCAAAGCAAAACTGACTCCGAGCTTCAAGCCAGACCAATACATCGTAGGCTATTCAGCCCATAGAATCTGCGCCATCTGGCCAACCTGATAACCCTCAAACCCCACTCTTCTGCCTCCCATGCCCCCCCACCTTGATCTGCCGTCCCTGATTAAAAACCTGTCAGTCACAGCCTTGAATACGCTCAATGACCCAGCCCCCCGCGATTAAAAAAAAATTCCACATTAAATTGCCTCTTCCCATTCTCCACTTGGAGACCATGATAGAGAACGAGCTATTTTCTCCATTTTACGACAAGTGGGGGGTGGGGGGGGGGCGGGAATTGAGAGAATTTTAAGGGTCCATCGTTTTTGGCACTTATGATGAGGCACTATGTTCACAATTCTTAGGAATTCTCAACCCCTGAGAGCTGTGCGCACTCAGTCACTGATTATATTCAAGGCAGCGAGCAACAGGTTGGAGTGGCACGGTGGCTCAATGGTTCGCACTGCTGCCTCACAGCGCCAGGGACCTGGGTTTGATTCCACCATCGGGTGACTGTCTGTGAGGAGTTTGCATGTTCTCCCTGTGTCTGCGTGGTTAAGTGGTTTGGCTGTGCTAAGTTGGCCCGGGTGACCAGGACTGTGTAGTTTAGATGTTTTAGCCATGGGAAATGTCAGGTTATAAGGGTAGGGGGATGAGTGGGAGCGGACTTGTTGGGGCTAATGTCCTGTTTCCACACTATACGGATTCTACAATTCTATGGTTCAGTGTAAAGGGATTGGGCAATGGTGCCCGAAGGTGGCTTTAAGGGAACGGACCTTGCTGAGTTATAGTTCTCATTCGATCAGCCAAATACACAATAGCAGAATCTAAGTAACAGGCATAAGGGGTCACCTCCTTTCGCTGTGTAACAGAAAGTCAGCGCCAAGAGAGCGCAGCGCTGTTGGGGGGGGCAGCGCCGGGGGAGCGCAGCGCTGTCGGAGGGGGTCAGCGCCGAGGGAGCGCAGCGCTGTCGGGGGGTGGTCAGCACCGAGGGAGCG
>NW_025966621.1:23420-29997 GCF_021869965.1 Rhincodon typus
GGTCAGCACCGAGGGAGCGCAGCGCTGTCGGGGGGTGGTCAGCACCGAGGGAGCGCAGTGCTGTCGGGGGGGTCAGCGCCAGTTGGACATGCGCCAGATTCTGAGTTTGTGGCAACTGGAGGAGCTGGCTTAGAAAGGGGAATTTCTGCTGTTGGCACCTAACTCTAGATCACCACCAATCATGTCCATTCTTACCTTGGCTGGTGACGAGAACGTCATTCAGATAGTCATCTGCAACCAGCCTGAAGTCACCAATCCAAAGTTCCAGCTCTGAGTCCCGCACACACCAGAGAAACTCTGGACATATGGCCCCCTGACTGTCATCTGCACCTCCCTGAACGTACCTGGGGAGCTTGGTGATGTAGCTGATGGACATTGGGAAGAAGAGGTGAAACATTCTGCTTCAAACATGCACAGCCCACCATCTTATCACACCTGCTTAATGCTCTACATACCCCCCTCCCTCAGCACACCCTAAGAGTAGGGAGTTACGTAGAATTCAGACAGTTTTGTGCCTTTCGATTGTTGAGATTCTTCATTGAACAGTTAAATAATGATGATGGTATTGGGTTGGAAGTGAGGCCATTGTCACTGATGATTATTAACTCTGTAATGTCACAATGCCAAGGCTGTTCAACTTTGTAATGCCAAGGCTGTTTTGACAATGCTGTGGCTTTAAGAGGTGTCCTGGTTTCTTTCAAGAGAGAGATTGGACAACAAGCACGGTGCAGTCTGTAACATAAACTACTTGTGAGGCCATGGGGTATTTGTTTTCGAGTTGGAACAATAGAAGCAGCCTGGCTGGGTGTGGAAGCCTCTCTCAGACCAGATAACAAGGTGTGGAGCTGGATGAACACAGCAGGCCAGGCAGCATCAGAGGAGCAGGAAAGCTGACATTTCGGGTCGGGACTCTTCCTCAGAGGATCCCGACCCAAAACATCAGCTTTCCTGCACGTCTGATGCTGCCTGGTCTGCTGTGTTCATCCAGCTCTACACCTTGTTATCTCAGATTCTCCAGCATCTGCAGTTCCTACTATCTCTCAGACCAGGATTTCTAGTTTATTTTTTATTTTTAGTTTTTAGCAGAAGCTGCTGGAGTTTTAGAGAAGTAGAAGCTATTTTTCTCCCCTCTCTCGGTTATAACTAGAAGCTGGGGTTTCTCTTCCTACTGCGGGCGTGGCATGTGAGAAAATCTGATTTCTGATTTTGCCATTTTGTCAAAGGGCTGTGTTTGCAGGATGTTGCTGTTAATTAGGAATCATTCCTGTACCAATTATTATGTTAAGTTTTCCAATAGAGTTACGTTACTCTAAGTTATTCTTTCTTTTGTTGTAGTTTAACCATCGTGTTTAAATAAATTGTGTTTTGCTTAATACCAAGTAATTTGTCTAGCTGAACACAACACTTTATAGTTACCTTTTAAGTAAAAAAAGGTTAGGGTCTAGGCTACCTTCTAAGAATATTTTGAGGGGGGGGTCTGCTCTGGTCCAAAATAAGGAGTTTAGGGTGGTCTAGGGTACCTTCTAAGAATATTTTGAGGGGGGGTCTGCTCTGGTCCAAAATAAGGAGTTTACACTAATATTCAAATCCCCAACAAATCCATTGTGATTCAAATGCTGTCACATCAGGAGCATTTGGAATAAAGTAAAGGAGCAGTAGAGGCCGTCCTCAAATCAGGCTTCACTGCCCAGGGACAAGGCTGAAGGCAAGCATGAGGACAAGGTTAAAAATGGGACAGTATCCACACAGACCAATCAGGCTAAAAAGCAATCATGTAAGATTACACAGAAGCTGTAGCACAGATTCAGGCCATTCGGCCCCAGAGCTCTGTGCTGTAATTTCTATCCCTCACACATTCAAAATTAGCTTCAAGGGCAAATCTCCTTATTAATGGGATTTTACTTTTGTCCCCAAACCCCAGAGCTGAGGGGTAGGGATGAAGATTTTCAGCATTTATAGGGAGGGGTAACAATGGGAGAAGTAAACAGAGAGAGAGAGAGACAGACAGAGGCAGAGACAGACAGTGATGGATGGATAGAAAAATACAGGAAGAAAGAAGAGCAGATGTTGTGAGAAAAGAGAGGTTTAAGGGTGAAAATTTAGGGAGTGAATGAGATAGGGAGGTAAAGGTGTAAATAAATACAAACACAAATTAGGATAAGAGATACAGAACTGGGACCACGAGTGATAGACAGACTGTGAGAATGAAACGAAACGTGTGTAGGAATATAGAAAGAACGTTATGGGTGGCAGGTTATAAATAAAGTATCTGTCTCATCATTTCCTTGAAATGACCAAAGGCTGCCTCACTCTGAACAGAGATGTAACTGATCCCAAAACAGCCTGAAGCCAAACTGTACACATACTCTCTCCATCACCCCCCACTTTCCTAATCTCTCCGTCCCTCCCCTTCCCCCAATCTCTCCATCCCTCCCCTTGCCCAATCTCTCCGACACTCCCCTTGCCCAAGCCCAATCTGAATTTAAAGCAAAGTCATCCCCAAATGGCCATTGAAAGGTTACCTCAGTTTATCCAGAGCATTCTGGTCAACAGTGCCTTTGCTGTTGTAGATGAAGATGCTGCTGAGGATCAAAGCCAGGGCAAATGTCTTGGTTTGTGTCTCCTCATTTCCCTGGAGAGAAAAGAGATAATCAGATGTAGAGGTTGGGGTACAGGAGGGTATCAGAGAATCCCTACAGCATGGAAGCAGGCCATTCAGCCCACACCAACCCTCTAAAAGGCACTCCCCTACCCTATCCCTGTAACCCCACATTTCTTATGGCTATCCCACCTGGCCTATATGTCCTTGAACACCACGGGCAATTTGGCATGGCCCAATCCACATCTTTGGACTGTGGGAGGAAACTGGAGCACCCGGAGGAAACCCACACAGACACAGGGAGAATGTGCAAACTCCACACAGACAGTTGCCCGAGGGTGGGATTGAACCTGGGTCCTTGGCGCTGTGAGGCAGCAGTGCTAACCACTGAGCCGCCGTGCCACCCCAAGGTGGAAAGGTGGAGAGATTTGGCACAGGGAGGCTTGGACAGATTGGGATATTGGAGAAATGAAGAGATTAGGATGGAGGAGAGATGGAGTGATTGATCACAGCGATAGATCGAGGAAGGGCAGTGATGGAGAGATCGGGGAAGGGGAGAGGTGGAGAGATCAGGGAAGGGGAGGTGGGGTGTGTGGTTCTCAAGTTGCGGACAGGATTACAGGATAAAGGGAGGCCCATTTAAATCAGAGATGCAAAGGAATTCCTTCTCCCAGAGGAACAGTGAATGTCTGGAATTCTCTTCCCCAGTGAATTCTGGAGGCTAAATCAATGAAAGATTCAAAGACGACGTAGATTGGTGTTTGAAGGAAGGAGCTGGCATGAAAGAGGAACTGAGGCCTGGGGAAGATCAGCCATGATTGTACAGAATGGCGGGCCCAGGCCGGAGAGCCTGAATGGCCTATTCCACCTCCTATTTCTTACAAACGAAGAGGAAAAACGAAAAGAGGCTCAGCTTTTTCACACTGCATTTAGGAGCACCAGCAAGGGCTAACCATGCCAGGTCCCCTTGATCCGATTGGGCCTTGCTGGGGCATGTTAAGGGTCAAGCCTGTGGAGGTGGGCCTGGAGTCACATGTAGGCCAGACTCTGCTGGTTTCCTCACTCCTTTCAGAAACCAGGCAGTCTCCTCTACAATGATTGTGTTCACCACAGACTCAATATCCCAGGATCTTAAACAAGATGAACTTCCCTCCTGATCCTCTGGGAGCCCAAATCCACAGACCGGGGTGGGGAGGGCCTTCATCTCTTCCTAACGTCCTTGCTTGACAGGGTCCTTTCGTTCCCAGACGTGGCCTCTTCCCCGCCAATCCCCCAACTCGCCGCACCCTCTCCCCAGCCCAATTTCACCTCTCCTTCCAATCCATCAAAGTCCAGAATAACCAGGCGCTCCTCCTTGCGGGTAGGGTGAGGGAGACACCATATCCATGTTCTCCAGCCAGGAGGCCTCTTCCCAGATCTCAGCGGGAATCCTGCGGGAGGGAGACAAACAGCTAACTTGCGTCACAGGCACGAGAGAGAGAGAGAGTGTAAGAGACCGAGCTTCCACAGCACATTAAATGTCAAAACTCATCTATGACGGGTGAAGATGATCAAGAGGATAGAGGGAAGGTAATTGCATGATGGATGAAGGCTCCATTCAATTCCGAACCAGCCTAATCTTTATTTAATTCACTCACGGGATGAGGGAGTCACTGACCAGGCCAGCATTTATTACCCATCCCTAATTGCCCCAGAGGACAGTTAAGAGTCAACCACATTGCTGTGGGTCTGGAGTAACATGTAGGCCCAAACCAGACATAGATTTCCTTGCTCCTAAAGGGCATCAGTGAACCAGAAAGGTTTTTTTTTAAAATTCATCATCATTTTATTTCCAATTTTGTTTCAAAATTGAATTCAAACTCCACTGTCTACCATGGCGGGATTTGAACCTCTGTCCCCAGGATGTGACTGCAGTTCCGGAGTTACTAGATCTAGAAATAACAACATTGGCCATCATCTGCCCAAGTAGGGAGTGACATCAATCTTAAAACAGCTCTCCATCTCTCGCTCGGTAACATTGCTTCCCCTCGCTCGCTCGCTCGGTAATATTGCTTCCTCTCGCTCGCTCGCTCAGTAATATTGCTTCCCCTCGCTCGGTAATATTGCTTCCCCTCGCTCGGTAATATTGCTTCCTCTCACTCCCCCTCTCTCATTAGAGTCACAGAGATGTACAGAATGGGAAACAGACCTTTCACTCTAACTCATCCATGCTGACCAAATAACCTAAATAAATCTAGTCCCATTTGCCAGCATTTGGCCCACATCCCTCTAAACCCTTCCTATCCATATACCCACCCAGATGCCTTTTAAATGCTGTAATTGTACCAGCCTCCACCACTTCCTCTGGCAGCTCATTCCATACACGCACCACCCTCTGTGTGAAAAGGTTGCCCATGGGGTCCCTTTTAAATCTTTCCCCTCTCACCTTAAACCTATGCCCCTCTAGTTTTGGACTTCCCTACCCTGGGGAAACGACCTTGTCTATTCACCCTATCCATGCCCCTCATGATTTTATAAACCTCTATAAGGTCACCCCTCAGCCTCCGACACTCCAGGAAAATAGCCCCAGCCTATTCAGCCTCTCCCTGTAGCTCAAACCCTCCAACCCTGGCAACATGCTTGTAAATCTTTCCTGAACCCTTTCCAAGTTCCACAACATCCTTCCTGTAGCAGGGAGACCAGAATCGCACGCTGTATTCCAAAAGTGGCCCTAATCAATGTCCTGTACAGCTGCAACATGACCCTCCCAACTCCTATACTCAATGCACTGACCCATAAAGGAAAGCAAGCCAACAACTTTGGTAATAGTTCCTGTATCTATGACTCTGTTACGTTTTCTGATACATTTAAGTTATTCCAAGGCCCTCGTTCTTCTGTTGTATTTTAACTATAGTGTTTGAATAAATTTTGTTTTGCTTAACTTTGAGTAGTTTGGCCAATCGAATTGCATCTGGAACATAGCAACTCGCATTTACCGATGGAATAACAAAAACTTAGGGTCAAGGCTACCTTTAATATATTTTGCGGCGTCTGTTTCTGGTCTATAACACAGTGGCAGTATGTTTCCCCTCAATCTCCTCTCTCTCACTCAGAAACTTTCACTCTAACTCACTCTCAGTAATCTCTCCCTCTCTCCCTCTCTCCCTCTCTCCCCCTATCTCTGTGAAAGTCCAAGTAACAGTACTTTCTCACGACCCAACGTACACACACAGCCCGAACTTACTCCCCACATCAATTACCCCAAAAAAGCATCACGGCTGGTCAAACACAGTCATGGGTTGTGCATTCGGACATGGTGGCGAGGGCATGCACAGCAAGATCCCACGACATGAACTCACTGCCCAGTCAATAGGGAGGGGGTGAGGGGGGGAGGTGGTGTGGGGGTGGGTGTGGGGTTGGGTGTGGGGGGGGGGGTGCAGGGCCCTCACCTTTGCTGCGATTGGCCAGTCTGTTCATGAGGTAGGATTTGCCAGTGTTGGGGGGCCCCAATATCGCCACCACCAGGACAGGCTGGGTAATGGCAGACAGCAGCTCTATGGCCTTCGGATTGAGGTTCAGGGAGCCCGAAGGAGAAAGCTCCAGGAGGTAGACTGGCTCCTTCATTGCATCGTCGCAGTCCATTGCAAACAGCCCTCCGACACCTGAGTGAGAAACACCGCCGGTTATGAAGGGGAATGCCAGCAGCACGAGGCAGTTTGGCCCATCCACCCTCCTCTGCTAGGTGCTGAAGTCGCCATTCCCCATAACAGTTCAGTTCCTCATGTGGTCAATGCGCTACCACAGCCCTGACTCTCAGCAGTGACCCCTACTCTCCTCTGTGAGGGCGTTAGCGGTGGGGGGAAAGAGAGTGGGGAGAAAGGGAGTGGGGAGAAAGAGAGGGATGGGTTTTGAAAGAGAGAGGGTCAGAGTAAAAGGAGGGGAGAGAGAGCATGCGCGTGCAGGACGGGGGGTAGAGAGAGAGAGGGGGGGTGGGGGGGG
>NW_025966621.1:30097-31350 GCF_021869965.1 Rhincodon typus
GGGTGGGAGATATTAACTCAACTTTACAGCTCGCCTGAAATTTGTGTATAAAGCTTAAGACAAACAAATATAACATATAACCTTAGATTGAGCAGAAATTGTTGGAGAAACTCCAGCAGTATCTGTGCAGACACAAAGTAGATTTAATTTGAGATGATGTCTCTCTCGTGTTGAAGAGAGGAACAGTTCCAGATTGGAGAACTTTACTCGGATCTATGAACGGGAAGTGGAGAGAAATGATGGAGAGAGACAGAGAGAGCATTCGGGATTAAATGGCTGCTTTTATTAAAGACCCTTCGGTTTCATCCCCTTCAGGGACAAGTGCGGTCCTTCCTCACTGGGCCTTACCCTGAGTGACAGACAGAGAGAGACAGAGAGAGCCCCTTGTAAAGTGAGCGAGACGCAGTCACACATAAGGGGAGAGTTTCAATTTAAATTCAGACTCAGAGTGAAGCGACCCACCTCTGAAACAAGTCGAACTTTCTCGCTGCTCAGGAGAGGATCGAGGGTGGAATCTGTTGTTCCTGCAGCCTCTGAAGTCGGAGAGAGAGATCTCAGTGTCTGCAGTGATCACCCGGTCGCTGTATTTAACCGGGAAGACTGCTCACTGTTTCAGTGCCAGCCCATCTAGAGTTCCGAGAACTGGACTAGCTTCCAGGAAACACACATCAACAGAAAGTGAAACTTGCAGCCGGAGGGAGGCAGAGATAAACTCACTGGGCTAGAGCTCAAATAGCACAAACTGCCAAGAATTTAGCTCAGATACCAACTCCCGGCAAAACTCAACGGCTGTTCTCTGTCACTTTTTTTTGCACGAAATTTCTCTGCACAAGTTTCATTTTCAGTTATTTTTTTTTTAATGCGTCCGCTTTTCGGGACCACTTTCCTAATGCAGCCTTTACAACTGCAGAGAGTAACGAACAAAGTCAAAGATAGAAAACAGATTGAATAAAAACCAAAAGAACTGCAGATGCTGCAAATCAGGGACAAAAACGGAAGTTGCTGGAAAAGCTCAGCAGGTCTGGCAGCATCTGTGGAGGAGAAAACAGAGTGAACGTTTCGGGTCCGGTGACCCTTCCTCAGAACTGATGGTGGCTGGGAAAACGTCAGTTTATATGCAGAAAATAGGGATGTGGGTGGGGTAGGGAGTAAACGATAGGATAGAGCCCAAAGAGAGAGAAAGACAGTTGGACAGACAAAGGAGTTTAACGATCAGGCTGGGAGGGTGAGTAGTTGTTAATGGGGACTGTTAG
>NW_025966621.1:31450-32617 GCF_021869965.1 Rhincodon typus
GTGGGACATGGTAGAGTTTAGGCCCTAAAATTATTGAGCTCAATATTGAGTCCGGAGGGCTGTAGGGTCCCCAAGTGGAAAATGAGGTGTTGTTCCTCAGCTTGCGTTGGGCTTCACTGGAACACTGCAGCAAGCCAGAGACAGAGATGTTGGCCAGGGAGCAGGGTGGTGTATTGAAGTGGCAGGCAACAGGTAGTTCAGGGTCTTTTTTGTGAGCAGAACGTAGATGTTCTGCAAAGCAGTCGCCAAGTCTACGCTTCGTTTCCCCAATGTAGAGGAGACCACATTGTGAGCAGCGAATGCAGTTGACCAGATTCTGGGAAGTGCAGATGAAGTGTTGCTTCACCTGGAAGGTATGTTGGGGCCCTTGGATAATGGGGAGGGAGGAGGTAAATGGGCAGGTGTTCCCAAAACCAGTCCAGCTCGTCCCTGCCTCCCTAACCTGTTCTTCCTCCCACCTATCCCCTCCTCCCACCTCAAGCCGCACCTCCATCTCCTACCGACCAACCTCATCCCGCCCCCTTGACCTGTCCGTCCTCCCTGGACTGACCTATCCCCTTCCTAACTCCCTACCTACACTCACCTTTCCTGGCTCCATCCCCGCCTCTTCGACCTGTTTGTTTCCTCTCCACCTATCCTCTCCTCTATCCCTCTTCTATCCGCCTCCCACTCTCTCCCTATTTATTTCAAAACCCCCTTCCCCTCCCCCTTTTCTGATGAAGGGTCTAGGCCCGAAACGTCAGCCTCTCTACTCCTATGATGCTGCTTGGCCTGCTGTGTTCATCCAGCCCTGCACCTTGTTGTCTCAGGTGTTGCACCTTCGCTGGTTACAGGGGAAGGTGCCGTAGGGCTGTGGGGAGGTGTTGGGGGTGAAGGAAGTGTGGACCAGGGTGTCCCGGAGGGAACGGTCCCTGCGAAAGGCGGACGAGGAAGGGTAGGGGAATATGTGTCTGGTGGTGGCATCTTGCTGGAGGTGGCGGAAATGGCATCTGATGATCAACTTTGTTTTTGTTGCTGGAAAACCTTGCAGACTTATGTATGATATTAGAATGCACTCCCACTGTGCTTCTTGGAAGCTTCAGTTTAACCAGGACAGCGCAGCGACACAGTGGTTAACTTTGCTGCCTCACAGCGACACAGTGGTTAACGCTGCTGCCTCACAGTGAC
>NW_025966621.1:32627-34126 GCF_021869965.1 Rhincodon typus
ACACAGTGGTTAACGCTGCCTCACAGCGACACAGTGGTTAACGCTGCCTCACAGAGACACAGCAGTTAACGCTGCCTCACAGAGACACAGTGGTTAACGCTGCCTCACAGAGACACAGTGGTTAACGCTGCCTCACAGCGACACAGTGGTTAACGCTGCTGCCTCGCAGTGACACAATGGTTAAAGCTGCATCACAGCGCCAGGGGCCCAGGTTTGATTCCACCCTCAGGTCACAGTGTCAGTGTGGAGTTTGCACATTCTCTCTGTGTCTGTGTGCGTGCCTGCCGGTGTGCTCTAGTTTCCACATGCAGGCTGGGCGGATTGGCCATGCTGAAATGGCCATGATGTTCAGAGGGCTGTGTAGATGAGGTGGATTACAGGGGGATGGGTCTGTGTGGAATGCTCTGACAGTCAGTGTGTTTGTTGGCCTGAAGGCACCATTTCCACACTGTAGGGATTCTTATGATTTGTAGTGAAGATTGCTTCATGTGCCGAGTGATGAGTATACTCCTGATGTCTGCCTTCTCAAACAACGTACCTGTTCATGGTTTGGAGACAACAAGGACTGCAGATGCTGGAAGCCATCCCATTGGTGTGAGGCTGGAAAAGCACAACAGGTCAGACCGTCTCCGAGGAGCAGGGAAGTCAACGTTTGGCACTGAAACCTTTCGTCAGGACGAGGGAGGGGGAAGGGTAGGTGGGATGGTTATAGGTGGATGCAGGTTGGGGGTTATTGTGATTGGTCCGTGAGAAGGGTGGAGCGGATAGGTGAGTAGGAAGATGGTCAGGGAGGTGAGGAGGAGGTGGAGGGGGAGGGCTGGACATGGGATAAGGCTGGGGGTGGAGGGATTTTGAAGCTGGTGAAGTCAACGTTGAGGCCATTGGGCTGCAAGCTTCCAAGGCGAAATATCAGGTGTTGTTCCTCCAGTTTATGTTCGGCCTCGCTCTGACAGTGGAGGAGGCCCAGGATGGACATGTCACCAGGGGAGTGGAAGGGAGAGTTAAAGTGGATGGCAACCAGAGTGTCAGGTGGGTTGGAGAGGGTGTCCACTTTCATCAGAATCCCTTGCACATGCTTCACTTGCCGCATTTCTCATGATAAAGCTCGTTGTAGTGCCTGTTTGAAGCTCAGCTAGTACACAGTTACATCATTGATCCCACATACCAGACCGTCTCTCAGCATCTCACTGAGGGTTAAATGCCACATGCCCCTCCCATTCACCTTAACCACGTCAAAAATCCCAACACAGATTCTCCCTGTTCTTGATCTGTCGAGTAAAATTAAAAGCGTCTCAGAATTAGAGGAGGGTTGTGCCATAATACTCCTTAATTAAATCCATCAACGCTTGAATGGTTTTAGTATCTGATGCCTCAGGAAATGTTCTGCTTCCAATAATTGCAAAAGCTGCAGGTCTACAATCTGTTAGAATAATTACTCAGTGCTTTTCATCTTCCATCCGTCATTGGCCCGGAAAAAATAACATGTTCTTCCAACATAC
>NW_025966621.1:34953-36301 GCF_021869965.1 Rhincodon typus
TCCATCCGTCATTGGCCCGGAAAAAATAACATGTTCTTCCAACATACTGGGCCCAACCATAGATGGTAGGGTCAAGCTTCCCAAACAACAGCACGATGCCAGAAATGCTTATCCTAATTCAAAGACTATTGTTGCAAGTGAAACTCTTCAGGAGCATTTATTTTCACTTGTCACAACTGAAATAACTCCACAGGGGCTGGTATCCTGTCATCAAGTCAAATTTATTTACACATAGGCGCATCCTTGACACTGACCCAGCTTCCTTCGAGCAAGCTCTCAAAGTGCGCAGAGCCTCTGGCACTCCTGTTCATATCTGTCAGCCAGGGCTCCCTGATTGGACCAGGTTAACAGCCAGGGCTCCCTGATTGGACCAGGTTAACAGCTGGGGCTCCCTGATTGGACCAGGTTAACAGCCAGGGCTCCCTGATTGGACCAGTTTAACAGCCAGGACTCCCTGATTGGACCAGGTTAACAGCTGGGGCTCCCTGATTGGACCAGGTTAACAGCTGGGGCTCCCTGATTGGACCAGTTTAACAGCCAGGACTCCCTGATTGGACCAGGTTAACAGCTGGGGCTCCCTGATTGGACCAGTTTAACAGCCAGGTCTCCATGATTGGACCAGTTTAACAGCCAGGACTCCCTGATTGGACCAGGTTAACAGCTGGGGCTCCCTGATTGGACCAGTTTAACAGCCAGGTCTCCCTGATTGGACCAGGTTAACAGCTGGGGCTCCCTGATTGGACCAGGTTAACAGCCGGGGCTCCCTGATTGGACCAGTTTAACAGCCAGGTCTCCCTGATTGGACCAGGTTAACAGCCAGGTCTCCCTGATTGGACCAGGTTAACAGCCAGGGCTCCCTGATTCGGCCAGATTAATAGCCCCAATCAGGGAACTCCAATTCTTGATCTCGTTACAATCACTGCATCCAGCATCACAGATACCAGCCTTCAGCCAATTCCATTCACTCCACGTGATATCAAGAAACAGTTGGAGATACTGGACACTGCAAAGGCTCTGGGCCCTGACAATATTCCGGCACAAGACAACGTAACCATCTCTCCTTCACAATCAAACACAGCCGCACAGCCAAATACCAAATCTAGGCACGTAACAGTCAAATGGTTGACTGTAAACTTCATGTAGTTTCTTTTTACACGGGAGATGGTTCTGGGGATTGATGTATCTATCAGAGTCACAGTGAACGGTTACACTGACATCTAGCGGCAAGCAAGATAAATAATGGAAAACTTCACTGAAATGGATTTGAATCTGATACAAAAGGGACTTCACAGCCGTTAAATAATCTTTCCAAAACTGAGGCTCTGTCCAACTGTCAGAGGATCAGTCT
>NW_025966622.1:0-15235 GCF_021869965.1 Rhincodon typus
GATTGAAACGGGAAAAAGAATTATTTTAAAAACTAAGGATTGCGGTGTGATTTGAAAGCTAGTAACCTGACACTCATTGCAAGCACTGTTCACAATAAGCAGAAGTGGAGTTTGTAGATGAGTTGGAGCAGAGGTGTGTGTGAAAATGGAGATTTTCCCCGCAACAAGTAGCTGCTTGGATTAGTGAATGACAAGTTAGCAAGCTTTTTGCCTGCCAACAATGGTCGTTCTCAAGCTGCTGAATGGCTGGCACTGTGAACAAGACAGAGAGAAGCTATTGGAAGAAGGGTCACTGGACCCGAAATGTTAACTCTGACTTCTCTCCACAGAATTTGGGAATAGTGGGGCTTGATTTATAGCACACTACTTCAGTGAGGTATATGAATTTAATCTTCAGGAAATTACAAAAAGAAAACCCAGTTTTTCTTGATCCTCCGACAGTTTAAAAATCATACTGAGCGAGCTTTGCCGCCTTGTATATTATGTGATTTCCCTCTTTACAGTCAGAAACAGGTATGGAGAAGCTAGAGATTCTGCATGATAATTTCAGTTGGCAATATGTTGCAGACCCTTCTTTCTCTCTAGGAGAGAAGCATTGCTTAACATGTATGACAATGAGATTTTTCAATCACAAGGTTTGGTTGGAGAGGCTGGTGTTAATCTCCTTGTAATCAAGGAAAATGAGGGAAGATTTGATTTAAAGTGAATAATATAACAGGTTTAGAGATGGTAGATGAGAACAGCTACTTATCTTGGCTGATGGTGCAAGGATTGGGGAATACTGTTCTAAGGATGTTGGGCAAGTGTGAAGGTCTTTTTAATGCAGTGACAGATAATGATCTAGAGCACTCGAGCAGAGAGAATTTCAAAGAAATTGGATGAGTTCATTTGAGGAAATAAACATACTAATTTTTTGAAATAAATGAAGGATCGGGACTGACTGGATTGCTGAATAGAGTTCCTGGAATGTTATGTGCTCCACTTGAGTCTGGTGGAAAGATCCTGCAAGGTTAGTAAATCAGCTACTTCAATTTCCCATGTCTTGATGGCTGGTCTAGTTAAATTTCAGGTATTGATTGAAGATCAAGATGAAAGGATAATTAGTCGGCCTTATGGAGCCTGCTAGTGGCTGCGGCCTCCATCAAGGAGGTTAACTGGAAATTTAAATTTTTGAAATTAATAGCTGAAAGAATGACAAACATTTCATGTTTCAGACTTTACTACAAACTAAGCATATTGACTAAACAGTTTGATAATAGATTACGTTAAACTACAGAGCCTAGCTCCCCCTTTTTAACGAAACACTTCACAATATATGTTAAGCTGCTTTTAAGCGTGTTCAATTTTCTTGAAGTTAGGTATGACTTTTGACTTCTGAGGACTTGCTTCAATTCTTTGCTTTTCCCAGTCTGGTAATGTTTGACCTGAGAATTGTCACATTGAGACTTAGCTTCCCTGGAGATTCCAATCTTCAGCTAAAGCTAGGTGATTGAGGGTCTTAAAGCATCAGGATTTGTTTGCTGTTTTCACTTGCACAGCTCCAAGACATGTTAATGCTGTAAACCTTGGAGATTTTCTCCCAGTGGCTGCTCTTTCTGTGTTCGATCCTGGTAGACAATTTGTCTGAGTTTAAAGCATAACTTTACAATTTGATTCTCAAACCTATCTGTGGCTACTTGCATTAGTGTAGTCTTCCTTATTTTTATTTCTTACCTCCATGCACATGGATTCTGTTTCTTACTATCATATTTGTTCTGTATCCTGTTAGAAACCAGTAAAAGTCTGACATTCCCCTCACTCCTCTGAACTGCCAGTCTGTGCCACTGTAAGCATAAATTCTAACATCACCGTACCTTCAGCAACAGGATCGAGGAGGGAAAAATGGGTGAAAAAAGGCAAAATTAGTTGCTCTTACTTGAATGCATATAGTATTTGGAATTAAAAGCAAATGAATTAACAGCACAAATATAGGTTAATTGGTGTGAAAGCCATATGGAAACCTGTTTACAAGGAGATGCAAGCTGGGAACTAAAGGATAGTGGTGTAACATTTTTGGGGGGTACAGGATAGAACAAATATGATAGTAAGAAACAGAATCTGTGTGCATGGAGGTATGAGGTAAAAAAGGGAAGACTGCACTAATGTGAGTAGTCTATAGGCTCCCTGACCAAAACTATATGGCAGAACAGAGAATAAATCAAGTTATTGAGGGCATGTCACAAAGGCAGTGCATCAATCATGGATAACTTTAATCTTTTGATAGTTTAGGATAGTCAGATTGGCAGAAATAGTCATGAGGAAGAGTTCATAGTGTGTACTTTGAAGATCTCCGAGAATAATATGTTATGGATCCAGCCAGAAATCAGGCTATTTTGAATTTGCTGATATATATTGAGGTAGGTTTACCAAATGGTCTGAGTAAAAGATCCTCTAGGGAATAGTGACCATAACATGGTAGAATTGTTCAGTTTGAGAGGGAGGAGCATGGATCAGAAAGAACAGTGCTAAGCTTCACCTAAGGGTAACAACAAAAGAATGGGGCAGTGCTAGTTGGAGTGAGCTAGGAAAGGAGTTTAACAGCAAAGGGAGGTTGAGCAATAACATGTTTAAGAAAATAGTTCATGCTCAGTGCAAAACTGTATTCCAGTAAGGAAGCAGCATTCTTGGAAAGGGCTAAGCCAACCACAGTTAACCAGGGAAGTTGAGGATGGCATCAAATTGGAATTGGATTGACTGTATGAGAAGAGGTTAGATTGGTTAGGAATATATTCACTGCAGGGAAGTGAGGGGAATGTCATAGACTTTTACAGGTTTCTAACAGGATATAGAACTGCCATTTGGATACAAAACTGGCTCAAAGGTAGAAGACAGAGGGTGGTGGTGGGGGGTCGCTTCTCAGACTGAAGGCCTGTGACCATTGGTGTGCCTCAAGGATTGATACTGGGTCCACTACTGTTCGTCATTTATGTCAACATAGAAGGCATGGTTAGTAAGTTTACAGATGACATCAAAGTTGGAGGTGTAGTGGATAGCGAAGGATGTTATCTCAGTATAACGGGATCTTGATCAGATGGGCCAATGGACCGAGGAGTGGCAAATGGAGTTTTAATTTGTATAAAAGTGACGTTCTGCATTTTGGAAAGGCAAATTGGGGCCGGACTAATACACTTAATGGTAAGGTCCTGGGGAGTGTTGCTGAACAAAGAGACCTTGGAGTGCTGGTTAATGGTTACTTGAAAGTGGAGTTGCAGGTAGACAGGATAGTGAAGAAGGCATGTAGTACGCTTGCCTTTATTGGTCAGTGCATTGAGTATAGGAGTTGGGATGTCATGTTGCAGCTGTACAGCACAGCATATAAACTCGAATGAAGAAAGTCAATTTATTATAGCCACATTTGTGGATGACATAAAATAGAGAGAAAGTCAAAATAGTGGGGATGAGAGCCTGCAGTGGGATGTAGACATGTTAAACAAACAGGCAAAAACTTGGCAGATGGAATTTAATGTGGGATGTTATGCACTGGATTCAAAATGGGGAATGACTGCAGAAGTCTGCAGAACCAAGGGATTTGGGAGTCCTTGTGCATAAACCATAGGAAGTCCGAATCCACTTTCAGCAGTTAATGGAGAGGCTATGGCATGTTGGTATTTCTTTCGAAGTGGATTCAATATTTAAAAAAAGTTCTTGCTAAAACTGTAGGTAACAATAGTCTGACTACAGCTGTAATACCGAACAATCTTGGACTCTGTTATCTGAGGAAAGATGTACTGGCATTGGTGGTAGTCTGGAGAAGGTTCACTTGATAGATTCTGGGAATGGAAGCATTTTCTTGAGGGCAGGTTGAGTAGTTTAGGCTTGTACTCATTGGAATTTAGATGAATGAGAAGTGCCCTTATTGAAACAGAAAATTCTTGGGGGCTTAGCAATTAGATACGAAGGGATTGCTTCCCTTTGCAGGAGAGTCCAGCACCAGATGCCATGATCTGAATAAGGGGTCACCCATTTGAGACATGAAGAGTAAATTCTTCTCTTGCATCAGATCAGTGAAATTCTTTATTGCAGACGGTTGTTGAGGATAGGTCATTTAGTATATTCAAAACTGAGGCATTTTTCATTCATAAAGGAATCGAGGGTTACAGGAATAAGGCTGGAAATGGAGTCGAGGGCTATTAGATCATTGTCATATTAAATGGTAGAGCAGACTCAATGGACTGAATGGCCTGCTTGTGGTCTTATGGTTGAAACAATTTGGGCCTCCCTTAATCTTGATTTGCCACATCACCTCACACCCGTTGTCACGCAGGCTTGAGAACAGGTTTTATGATCTCCAACTTCCCTTAAAGAAACTTGTGGTTTAGAACAATTAAAGCTTTAGTTGTAACGAGCAGTGTTATCAATGGCCTGTTGTAAGTTGTCAAGAAATGCTTCATTGTCAGAATTCATTACTTGTGATGCTGTCATATATTTGTATCTGAATTATAAGCTGGAGAGCAGGCTGTTGAAGCAACTAAAGATAGTTGGGCTAAGGACACTGATTTGTGGGACACGTGCAGGGCTGCAATAACGTGTTTTATATTTGATTGTTGCAGGGTGTAGTCTTTGTGCACTGTATAGAACAGTGGTGATTTACTGTTCAGCTACTTTGAGTGAACCTCTTGAGGTGACATGCACAGCTGCAGTTTTTCTGCAAGTCTTGGTTTATAATTCACTTCGTCCAAAAAGATTCCCAAGTGTGAATTTTGTAGCATGACTAATTTTTTTTCCTGAAAATTCAGTCCAGTCCAAGAGGCATGCATAAAGGATTTATGGTGCATTCCCAAATGTTTATTTTCTGTATTCTGGGGAATAATTGGAATCTGCTGACTTGACTTGTATGAATTGAGTTTGATGCTTGTGAACTGAATGCTGTGATATAATACTAACCCAGAATTTCCCTCGTATTCAGTTAACTGCTCATCCTGGAGAACTGATGGTGTTAGCAGGGACACATTTCAACTTGCTGTTGCTTTTTAAGAAAAAAAGTTAGGCACAGTGCATAAATGGAAGAATTATCTAAGTAGGGAACCAGCCTTTTTTAGGGTAGTGTTTGAAGGGGCTCAGGGTGGGAAATAATGGGCACAAATAAATGGGGATTTCCAAAGTGTAGGAGAGGAGTAGTGGAACCTGATATTAAGAATGCTAAGTACATGACATCCAGAGGTGCAAGTTAAGGTCATGAGAGGATATCCTAGAATTACATGTGCAGAATGGCCTCCACTGTAAATGTACATCTGTCTTTTATGCTCCTTACCTGATGTCAGACAGCACATTTGAGTCAGCTTATTCATTATCCTGTGTGGCAGAGAAGCACAGTAGAATCAATCATTTGGCTATTCTACATATTTGGAGATATTTCTACATATTGAGGTTTTTGACAATGAAAAGCATTGGTGCCTAGATCTATCCTGTCCCTAGCCACTGGAGATCTCCAGTGAGATGATGCTGGACATGTTGGACCTTCATTCACCTGTCGTCTTGACAGAACAGTTAATGCACACTCTGCTGATAGAATGTGGGATTTTCCTGATCTGTCACACCAAGCTTCTTTCAAGGCAGCGTCATTAAAAGCTCTGTAAATGCCTCAGTTATTTCTCATGACTCAGGTTGGAGGTCAGAGGGGAAAAACTGAGCTTGAAGTACCTGTGGATTCCTTTCATTAACTTCATTGCATAGTTATGCTGGCTGCTTGCTTGAGTTCCTTAATTTGGTTTTGTACATATTGGGTTCCACCAAATGATGTAATCCCATCATTGCTGAAACAAGTGAACTTGTACAAAGTTCGATGAGTTTAAAAAAAAAACTTTTGATTCTCTTTCACGGGATGAGGGTGTTGCTGGCTAGGCAGCAGTTATTGCCCATCCCTAATTGCCCAGAGGGCAGTTCAGAGTCCACCACATTGCTGTGTGTCTGGAGTCACATGTAGGCCAGACCAGGTAAGGATGACAGTTTCCTTCCCTAAAAGACATTAGTGGAGCAGATGGGTTTTTGTGACAATCAACAATGAATTCACAGTCATCATTAGACTCTTAATTTGAGATTGTTATTGAATTCAAATTCCACCATCTGACTTGGTGGGATTCGAACCCGGGTCCCCTAAACATTATCTGGGTCTCTGGATTAACAGTCCAGTGCTAATACCACTAGGCCATCCCCAATTGCCTTTGACAAAGTGCTGGTGAGCTACTACCTCAAAACTGAAGTCTTCATATTGCATGTTAGGAAGCAAGCTATATGCCAAATAAAATAAATAATTACTCTCCATCTCTTTGTGTGATGCGCTCTACAACTCACTTACAAGTCTGATAGAAAATAGATTAGATTTTCTATTCAACCGCTCAGATGTTATTACACAGCCCTGGAGCAGATGGAACTTGAGCCTGTGACTCGCTGACTAGGGGTAGGGACACTACCACTGCCGCAAGGCAGCCCTAGAAAATAGATTACAATGAGCCAATAAATGTCACACCTGTTAATTTGCCTTTCTATATTCAAGTGTGGGTGGAAGATGAGTTGAACTAGCCTCCTGAAGGTACAGATCAAGCAGTTAATGACCGCTCTCGGTCTCTGAAAGTTCTGATGTAAGTGTCCTGGAGGCTTGATGGTACTCATCGTGATGAAGTGATACAATGCAGCTTTAACATTTCTAGATTAGAAGCCCAAGTGAGAAATTAACTTACACAGTCACTTCAAGGCATTTTCTCCACAAGTGTGAAATATTTTTACCAATAGGTGAATGTCTTGGGGACAGTTTACTAAAGAAGGCCATTACTGTGCAGCTAAGTGAGGAAATTAAGTTTACTACTTTGGGGAGGTTAATGAGGCGTGGACTTTGCACATTCAAATTTTTCATATTAGTTCTTCATACCTCTCCTGTCTTGAACTGTTTTGCCAGTAATGCAATCCTTGTAGATCTCATCACTGCTCTACTTGTGGGCCCCTTGTGCTCTCCTGAGTTTCATTGCATCACCATTGGTCACAGTGCCTTCTACCAAGGCCCAAACTCTGGAATTCTCTCCACCTTGTAGAACTAACAGCATAGAACTCCAGTCAATACAGTGTGTAGCTGGAGGAACACAGCAGGTCAGGCAGCATCAGAGGAGCAGGAAAGTCGACATTTCAGGTTTACACTTTTCATCAGGACGTCGACTCTCCTGCTCCTCTGCTGCCTGACCTGCTGTGTTCCTCCAGCTCCATACTGTATTGACTCTGACTCCAGCATCGGCAGTTCTTGCTATCTCTGAGCAAAGAACGCTGTCGGCCCATTTGATCTAGATCTTTTGAATGAACAGTTACGTATGATTCCACACTCTGCCTACTTTGAAACCCTTGTTAGTTTAACAGAGAAACTGCCAACAGAGTTGATATCTTTGAACAATTAAGTTGAATATGAATGTTAATTATTTCTCTGGAGATGCTGTCAAACCTGAGTGTTTTCAGCATTTTGTTTATAGTTAAGATCTTTAGAATCAGTGGTAGTTTTTTTTATATTTTTAACATGTATAAAAGTCAAATGATGTCGACTTAAAGTTAAGTTGACAACATAGAAGACCTTTTCAGCTCCTCCAAAAACAACCACTTAATTATTCTAATCCCATTTTCCAGCACTTGGTCTGTAGTCGTGTATGCCTTGGCATCTAAATACTGTAATGTTATGAGGATTTCTGCCTCTTCACAGGCATAGAGTTCTAGATTCCCCACCATCCACTGGGTGAAAATGTTATTTACCCTGTAAAAGGTAAAGTTGCCCGCTGGACCATAGGGCTGCTGTCTCATTAGACAGGAATGATTGGTGGTTTAACCAGAGGGGGAAGGTTGAGAAAGAGTCCTTCATGATAAACTCAGCTGCTGCAGGAATGAACCCACTTTGGAATTAATCAGGATTGCAAGTCAGCTGTCCAGCTCGGCTAACTGCACCGCTCCCACCTCCATGTAGAGAGCCATTTAATAGTGACTTCCGTCTATGTCAAATGGAGGCAGAATTTGCAACATACAGCAACAGTACTGTTTATCATCTGTTGGCGTCTCTTTGCAATCCAATTGCTGAATTCTGAACCTTTTTTGGTAACTTGCAAATTTAGCCATTTAGGGTGTGGGCAGTGAAGAGGAAATGCATATTTACACTTCTGACAAATTGCTTGAAACAACCTGTAAAAAGTAAAATGTGAAGGCTGGCTGTATGTTAAATGTGCATGTAAGCCAGAAAAGCTAAATTTGTTAGAGCAGAGTTCTTGCTTTTGATGTTTTATTTCCTGTGGGATTGGAAAAAGAATATCAGATGACTAAAGAAACCTATTGCCTTTTACCTGATTTGGACCTATACGTGACCGTTGTCCTATGTCAATGTTCTTGACTCAGTACATCATTCAGCCAGCTGAACTATGTTTTGAATGGTAGGATTTAGGAGAAATTTTACCAAACCCCTTCCACACTTTGCAAAGGACTTCATGATACCTTTAGTAAAAACCAAAATTTGTGTTTTTTTTCACCAAAGTTTCTCTCTCAACTATGACCAAACAGGCATTGTCTATGCTGTTTGTGGGATCTCTAGAAAATAATTTGTGTATTGTAATGTAAAAATTTGAAGCCCTTTCTGACAATTGACATTTCAACCTTGTGTAAGTGCAATTTAATGTCCTTTCCTAAAGCTTCCAATTTAGTTCTGCGTGTTCTGGCAATTAGAGAAGGCTACATACTGCAGACTTCAGTCTCATTTCTGTTACTTGTCTGCCTACGATAGTATTTTAATAAGGCAATCAATCCTTAACTTGTTTAGCCTTCCTCCCCCCATCCCCCCCCAAAACCTTGTCTGAGCTAATCAAACTTGTTTTTTGCCTTGCAGTCATTGAGGTATCTGGATGCAGAATGTTTGCACCAGCCACTCGCATTTAAATATCTCTTTCTTTGATCTAGAGAAAATACAGCAAAATGCTTCACTACACTGGGGTTTTCATTCCGCATATGACAGAATTAATGTTCAAAACCCACAAGAGCAAAGCTGCCTGTGGGTTTCCACACATGTCAAAACTACAGTTGTTTCACCTAGTTTTGTTTCCAGTCTGAAATTATCTTGCTAAGGAGTAGAGGGAGATCCTGTTGTGTTTTGGTCACTGTCGAAATGAGTTAAAAGTGAACCTTTTTTTTTTACCAACTCCATAACCATTTATTGAGCCTGTCAGTTTTGTGTAATAATCCATTCTTCTGGTGACATCACTGAAACTGAAGAATAAAGTCTGGGCGATGGCTACTATCATCAACAGGAACTTTATATTTTTATAACTAATCTAAAGCCACCCAACGTGCTGCAGAGGTGTTTTTGCAAACAAAATTACATTCTTTGAATACACAGTATGGAGCTGGAGGAGCATAGCAGGCCAGGCAGCATCAGAGGAGCAGGAAAGTTGCCTATTTGGGTTGGGACCCTTCTTCAGATATTTGGGGGGGTGGGCGCAGTGAAGGGAGCACGGAAATAAATAGAGGGGGTATGGGGCTGGGGTAGGTAGGTGGGTTGGTGATAGGTGAGTGCAGGTAGGTAGTGGTAGGGATTGGTCAGTGAGGTGGGAGGAGCAGATAGGTGGGAGAGAAGATGGACAGGTTGCATCAGATCAAGGAGGTGGGGATGAGGAGGAGGGCTGGACATAGGATGAGGCCATGGGTGGAGAGATTTTGAAATTGGTAAAATCCACATTTAGGCCATTGGACTGTAGGCTGCCAAGGTGGAATATGAGGTGCTGCTCCTCCAGTTTCTGGGTGGCATTATTGTGACAGTGGAGGAGGCCCAGGATGGACATGTCACCCAGGGAGTGGAGGGGGTAGGTGGGGTGTTAAAATGGTTTGCAACCGGAATGTGTTGTCGTTTGTCGTGAACAGAGCGCAGGTGCTCTATAAAATGGTCTCAGAGCCTCCACTTGGTCTCACCGATGTAGAAGAGGCCACACTGGGAGCAGCAGATGCAATAGACTGCGTTGACGGATGTGTAGGTGGACCCCTGTCTGATGTGGAAGGTTTGTTTTGTGCCTTGAATGGAGCTGAGGGGGGAGGTGCAGGGCCAGGTGTAGCACTTCTGGTGTAGCGGTTACAGGGAAATGTGGGGCTAGTATGGAGCAGACAAGCGAGTCGCGGAGAGAGCAGTCCCTACGATAGGACGCCACTCCCACCGACGTCACCACTCATGCCACTGACAATGTCACTAACACCTTACCCACACCCAGCTCTAACCCAGCCACCAGCTCTACTCCCAGTCCCAGTCGGGTATTCACCATCACCCCCGCCCCCACCTCCACCGACGACCTCCCCCTCACTGAGGACGAATGGTCAATCCTCAGTAAACGACTCACCTTTCTTTCCCTCTGCCCACACATCAATGAATTCTGTTCACGCTTGGACGTCAAACACTTTTTTTCCCTGTCTCCGCGCCTATTTCTTTAATCGTGAGTCTAACCCACCCTCTACAGACCCCTTCTCCCACCTCCAACACATCCCATCCTCCTGGACACCACCCCAAGGCCTCCTGCCCTCCCTCGGCCTCTTCATCTCCAACTGCCATCGCAGCATCGATTGCCTCAACCTCTCCACCCCTCACTCACTCCAACCCCTCTCCCATGAATGTGCAGCCCTCCACTCCCTACGCTCCAACCCTAGCCTCACCATCAAAGTCGCAGATAAAGGGGGCGCAGTAGTGGCATGGCGCACTGACCTTTACATAGCCAAGGCCAGGCGCCAACTCTCTGACACCACCTACTGCCCCCTCAATCATGACCCCACACCTGACCACCAAACCATCATCTCTGAAACCATTCACAACCTCGTCACCTCAGGTGACCTCCCACCCCCCACCGGGGACACCACCAACGCCCGCCATCTCCAAGACTTCCAATTCCCTAGCCCTCAGCACCTCACCTTCACTGTGGACATCCAGTCCCTGTACACTTGCATTCCCCGAGCAGATGGCCTGAAAACCCTCGGCTTCCTCTCCTGCAGACCCAATCGGTCGTCCTCCACTGACGCCTTCATCCACTTAACCAAACTCGTCCTTACCCTTAACTTCTCCATTAACTCCTCCCACTCCCTACAGACTAAGGGGGTGGCCATGGGAACCCGCATGGGCCCAAGCTATGCCTGCCTCTTCGTAGGTTACGTGGAACAGTCCCTCCTCCACTGCTACACTGACACTATGCCCCATCTCCTCTTCTGCCAAATTAATGACTGTAATGGTGCTGCTTCATGCTCCCACAAGGAGCTTTAACAGTTCATCAACTTTACTAACTCATTTCGCCCCAACCTCAAATTCACCTAGACCATCCCTCTCCTTTCTGGACCTCTGTCTCCATCTCTGATGACCTCTTCAAAACAGACATCAATTTCAAGCCCACCGACTCCCACAGCTACCTGGACTACACCTCCTGTCACCCACCTTCCTGCAAGAATGCAATGCCCCTACTCCCAGTTCCTCCACCTCCCAAGATGGAGCATTCGACTTCCAAACGTCCCAGATGTCCTCTTATTTCAAGGACAGCAACATTCCCCCCTGCCACCTTGGTGGTCGAAAATGCTCTCAACCACATCTCTTACATTTCCTGCACCTCTGTCCTCCCATCCCCTCCCCACAACAAAAACAAAGACAGAATCCCCCTTGTCCTCCCACATCACCCCACCAACCTCCGTATCCAATGTATCGTTCTCCGGCACTTCCAGCCACCTGCAATCTGACCCCACAACCAAAGATATATTTCCCTCCCCACCCCTATCTGCCTTTCGTAGGGACTGCTCTCTCAGCGACTCCCTCATCTGCTCCACACTCCCCACTAGCCCCACCACTCCAGCACCTTTCCCTGCAACCGCAGGAAATGCTACTCCTGCCACTACACTTTCCCCCTCGCCTCCATTCAAGGCACCAAACAAACCTTCCACATTAGACAGAGGTTCACATGCACATCTGTCAATGTGGTCTATTGCATCCGCTGCCCCTGATGTGGCCTCCTCTTCATCGTTGACACTAAGCAGTGGCTCCGAGACTGCTTTGTAGAGCATCTGCGCTCTGTTCGCAACAAACGACAACACCTTCCATTCACGAACCATTTCAGTTGCCCCCTCTCACTCCCTGAGTGACATGTCCATCCTGGCCGCCTCCAGTGTCACAATGACGCAACCTGGAAAATGCATATTCCGCTTTGGTAGCCTCCAGCCCAGTGGCCTAAATGTGGATTTTACCAGTTTCAAAATCTCCCCAACCCCGGCCTCATCCCATGACCAACCCTCCCTCTCATTCCCATCTCCTTGACCTGATGCAATCTGTCCTCCCACCTCACTGACCAATCTCCTCCACTCCCTACCTGCACTCACCTATCACCATCCCACCTACCTTCCCCAGCCCCGTCCCTCCTCCCTCTAATTATTTCTGAGACCCCCCCTGTAAATTTCTGCAGAAGGGTCCCGACCCGAAACGTCAATTTTCCTGCTCCTTTGACGTTACCTGGCCTGCTGTGTTCCTCCAGCTCTACACTGTGTTATCTTTGACTCCAGCATCTGCAGTTCTTATTATCACTACATTCATTGAATGTTTTGTCAAATACGTAGGTTAAAGATTAAAGGAACGTGGGTTTAAAGAGAGAATTCCAAAGCTGAAATAAAGGGAGGCGATGGTGTAGTGGTATTATCACTGGACTGTTAATCCAGAGACTGAGAGAACTTTCTGCAGACCCAGGTTCAAATCCTGCCATGGCAGCTGGTAGAATTTGAATTCAATAAAATATCTGGAATTAAGAGTCTAATGATGACAATGAACCCATTGCTGATTGAAAAACCCATCTGGTTCCCTAATGTCCTTTGGGGAAGGAAACTGCCATCCTTACCTGGTCTGACCTATGCATGACTCCAGACCCACAGCAATGTGGTTGATCCTGAACTGCCCTCTGGGCAATTAGGGATGGGCAATAAATGCTGCCTGCCAGCGATGCCCTCATCCCGTGAATGAATAAAGAGGAAAAAATTGGCTGGAAACAGTCACCGAAAGATTCATAGAGATGTACAGCATGTGAACAGACCCTTTGGTTAAACTAAATAAATCTAGTCCCATTGGCCAGCATTTGGTCCATATCCCTCTTAAACCCTTCCTATTCATAGATCCATCCAGGTGCCTTTTAAATGTTGTAATTGTACCAGTCTCCTCCACTTCCTCTGGCAGCTCGTTTCTCATCCACACCACCTTCTGCGTGAAAAAGTTGCCTGTTAAGTCCCTTTTTAAATCGTTCCCCTCTGACCTTAAACATATGCCTTTTAGTTTTGGACTCCCCTATCCCAAGAAAAAAACCTTGGCTATCTGCTCTATCCATACCCCTCATGATTTTATAGACCAGACCAGGATTGCACGCAGTATTCCACAAGTGACTTACCATTTCGACTACTAATGTGAGAGATGACAGAATTGGAGAAAATCCGATCCCTGGAGGTTTTAGAGTAAGAGGAGCTAGAGATGAGGAAAAGGAGGGCAGAAACCATGGATAAATTTGAGAATGTAATTTTGGAAAAGACACTAGTGAGCTTCATAATAAATGAAGCTTCTGTACGCCTTGTATTATAGTGTCAGTGCACTTTTGCATACTGGCATAGTTCATTTCTGCAGTGATCAGTCATTTGCGTGATGCAATGTCCTTTTTGAAAAACGGCCTCTTTGCTATTCTACAATTTGAGATTTTGTGCTTGAGGATGTGGTTTGGATATTCTTGTTGGTATATACTAGCTAAATAAAACAGCGAACAAGTTGCTTCAGCTGCAATTTGAAATATCTCATCCCAACATTAGCTTCAGTAATAGAGGATAATGTTTTAGTTGTGGTTTTAAATTGGGAATCATTGCAGCAAACGTCTTAGTTGTTTTGAGTAATATTTCCAGCGTAGAGAAAAAATACTCTCATTTCAGCAGTGTCTTTTATGACATCATGATGTCTCAAATCACTTTACAGCCAATGCAGTACTTCTGAGAAACAAATACGAAATTACTGGAAAAGCTCAGGTCTGGCAGTGTCTGTGGAGAGAAGCGGCACTAACTTTTCCTGTCTAGTGACTCTAGATTTGTCGTGAGAAAAGGATTGATGTATATGCTAAAAAAGGCATGGAAGCAGCAGACCCTTGAGCCTTTCAAGCATGCTCTGCTACTTTAAGATCATAGCTGTCTGGACTGTGGCCCAAGTCTGCTTTTGTTTCTACTCTCCTCCTCCTAGATTTGTGACTAATGATGAGTCAATCTGTTTGCCTTATAGTTAATTGCCCTGTTACTTTAATTGCTTCCTTTGGTAGCGAGTTCCACATTGTTGCCACTGTCTGAGTAAACATGTTGCTCCTGAATTAAGTCTTGTTTTGCTCATTCCCACAAGTGGGAGTGCTGTCCATTCTAGCAATCTATTTAATTTGAAGATCTGATTGGATACTGCTCTGCCTTCCCCTTTACGATCAGGAAAACCAACCTATTCACCTTCCCTAGATGGTTATACCTTTTCACTTTTCCTGCTGTTATCCTGTAGAAACCCTTTTCGTGCCATCTGTCTTTATCATAATATGGCTCAGAATTATATCCAGTGCCTCGGTATTCAGTCAGAAACCACTTGGTTGATTGAGTGATGCATGTTATGGTCCTGTAGTAGTGAGTCTCACTACGTTCTGGTTTATTGAAATAACTTTATTTGTTCTCATTTTAAAAAATCTGGAAGTAGGATGCATTTGAAGATTATTAGTAGCGAGCGTTCTTGTTGCCATGTTACGTGATTTCATTTAGTAACTGTTTGTTTTTGTATCTGTCGTTTAGATGAATTGAATACCACTTGTGAGCTTCAGCTGCAATGCTGAGAAATCCCAGCGTTGTGCTGTGGCCAGTGTGGGCTATTGCTGAAGATAAGCTGTTCACACCTCGGATTGCTTGTCATTTTTAAAAATTTCCTTTCTTCAGAGTGACTTGATTGCTCTGCTCTGTTTTCTCATTGCTGCCTTACTGATCCGAGTTGAGCTGTGGTCCTTACCTGCTGTGTGGGGTGAAGGTAAAGGATCACCTGGGGCACTATTTCAATGGAGGGTTTCATGTTATCCTGTATGTACCATGTTACTAAAAACAAATTATTATATCAGTGCTTTTGAAAGCTTGCTGGAGGCAAATCTGAGATCACAAGATGTAGAGCTGGATGAACACAGCAGGCCTAGCAGCATCAGAG
>NW_025966622.1:15335-36287 GCF_021869965.1 Rhincodon typus
CCCTTCTTCAGAAAAAAGATCCTTCTGAAGAAGGGTCTAGGCCCGAAACGTCAGCCTTCCTGCTCCTCTGATGCTGCTAGGCCTGCTGTGTTCATCCAGCTCTACACCTTGTTATCTCAGATTCTCCAGCATCTGCAGTTCCTACTATCTCTGAAGGCAAATCTGCATCTTTTCCAATGGTACAGCAATGACTATGCTTGGCTGTAAAGTACTTTGGAATGCCATGAGGATGTAGCACTATATAGATATCTCTGATTAGACTGTGTTGGTATCAATAAGCTGCAAGGACAAGAAATTAAACATGGGCCAACCTTTTTCTGAAGTCAGTTTAGTTTTGGTGGTAGTAATCTTTGCCTCAGCCAAAAGGTTATGGCTTAAGCCACGTTCAGGACTTAAGGATATTTTCATACATCCCAGATTTGTATACCACTGAGGGACTGCTCTCTAGTCTGGGGACTTTGCACATTTCGATGACACTGGAGAGTCTTCCGGGCACTCTTATTCTTGCCATGGACCTCCAGTTTTCCCATTTGCTGTTTGAAAGACATTGTATGCATTTTTGTTCATTTGCATAACCATATCAGCAATGTTGATGTGAAGGATCGTCCACAAATGCAACAATTGTACACGAGGGTGGGAGTTGACTGATTCAGTGTTCCCAATTTTCAATCTTCCCGTTCATCAGATTTTGCAATAAGGCAATCGAAAGTCAGGGTAGTCTGTTATTTTTTCTCAGAAGTGAAAATCAAATACAGTAGGCTGCCTGCTTTCCAAAGCATCCCACTTGGCTGGAACTCTGGTTCTGTTGTCATCTTTGGACATTGCATAGATGATGTGATAATACTGTTTTTAGGAATCTAAATATAAGTAATTGATGGGTGGAAATGGCATCTTGTAATGGATGAGGAAGTTGGCCAATCAATATCTCCCTTTGGGCCAAAAGTCCTCTAGTTTTAACTGTAGCTGAAAGCCCTTGCCCTTGATCTAACATTTTGCTGTGCATTTTTTCTGCTGCTGTTGGCTATGTTGCCGACAGGAAATTACAATGATTTTACAGTGGGATCTTAACTACAGTAATCTGTTTGGTTTTTGTCCATGATAAAGGTAAATGAAGGACTAGGTGATTCTGTAGTGAATGCTGGCAAGGGTGATGGCAACTGACCGCCGAGATTCAGAGGAGTAGTAGAGAACTTTGCCCTCTTTCCTTCTGAAAGAATGAATCTCATTTTTTAAAAATCTTGAATCACAGCAAGGGCAGATGATGGCATCATGATGATATCACTGGACTAGTAATCGAGAGGCCCAGGCTGATGCTGTCTAATGTCATGGATTCACTTCGTTGGTGACAAACTATCCCCCCTCCTGGCTGGTGTGATAGTATGATAAATTAACCAAAAATTGCTGTTGCAGAGTTGAAGGTTGACTGGAACCTTGTAATTAGGCATGCAGTTGGAATGCTGAACCTGCTTCTAATTTGCTATTTTGGTTAGATTTCTGCTTGATAGTTCTGGACTCCTGAAATGCTGACATCACTCAGCTAGCTGCAAGTGTGAAATTCTAGATCTCTTACTGGGAGGATTGATCTTTTCTGTTCAAATGAGTTTCATTGCAGTATTGGTACAGAGCTGGAGTTCAATAGGTGTCCAATACATTGTATGGCTTCCGAGCATTCAACCCAATTGGGCTGTGCCAGTTTTATACTTAACTTGAGCCTCATCCTATCACATCTTTCTATGCTGTTCTTTGTGCTTATTCAGCGTGCTTTTTAGATGCATCTATGGCATACCCACTCCTTGCAATCTACTCTGTCCTGAATACTTTACTGTATTTATTACTAACCATATTATATATGTGGTCCCCAGTTTCAGATTGCCTGGTGAAGTACAAACATCTACAACTACTCTATCAAGGCCTTTTTTTAATTTTAAGATTTCCACAGGTCACATCTTAATCCCTTCTATAGAGGTCAGAGCTTTTGGCTCTTGGCTGATGCCACTACTGAGGTTATAACCATATAAATCCTTACACTTTGTTAATGCCTTTTTTATTTTTCTGTAAGCTTGAAACCAGAACTCTGCAAAGTACTCTGTTTAGTCACTTTTTTTTGATCATGCACTTTGACATCTATTTTTAGCATTCAGTCTTTCTTCCTCATCTCATCTGATCTCTTCCTTGCCAACTCTGTCAGGCTTGTAGCTTAAGGTCGTCTGTTCTATCTGTCTGCACAATGTATTTGAGTGACCAAGCCCTGAGAATAGTGAAGCTGTCTCTTTGGCTTCTGTATTTTGGCAGTGAGGTGGGAAGAAAATGAGACCAGAGGCTATAACCTATAACCTTGAAAGGCAGTGTTTGCCACTGAACACTTTGAAAAAATTTTTTGTGTTGCTGTTGACTTGTGAATCTTATTGTGGTTATCAAACTCCACTACACTATAACACTGAATGGCCTGATAGAGTGGTTTGAAGTGGCTGAAATGTAAATATAAAATCGGTCAATAACATCAACACCACAAGTTGAGTTCTAGCTGTTCATGAAATTTACAGTATAAATGTAATTTTTTGGTCAAATTGTCCCAAAACACTTAACTGCCAATAAACTACTTTTGAATTGAGGTCACTGACATGAAAAGGTCAACCGATTAGTCATTCTCTATTGATATAACAAGGTGTAGAGCTGGATGAACACAGCAGGCCAAGCAGCATCAGTTCTTTATAGATCAGAAGTTAATCAGGAGGGAGAAATTAGCATGAGAGGAAGTGAACTAGAACTGTAGGAACCGATGGTTAGAGTTCCAACAGGCATTTAAGGAGAAGAGCAAGTAAAGTGGTTCATTAGAGCAGGAGAATGGTGACTGGATGGGAGTGCTGTTCAGAGGGTCTGTGCAGACTCATCGGGCAGAAGGGGCTCTTTCCGCACTGTAGGGATTGTATGATTCTAACTGTGAACTAGTTGCCCCCTGCCTTGTGCAAACCACTGGAAGTACGTATAGAAGGATGACTGAGAAACAATAGCACCTGATGGGCCAAAAGGATTGTTATAGTGAACTGTGGACAAGGAGCATCGAACTACCGCTGTAGTCTTTCCCTCTGCCTGTGATGCGCATGTCTGTGTAGGGGAGTTTAAGTGTTAGAATTTAACTTGTGTCAATGAGTTTGAAATGTTTACCTGTAGCTAAAATCTATTTTTGTAATAGTCACCAGAAACCTGATCTGTGATATGTCACCCTGGTTCTAAAAGGCACAGGTAAACTCTGGAATTTTGCATACAAGAATGAAATTGCTCACGTTTTTGATAGGACAGGGCTTGATTTCTAACATGCTACCTCAGTGAGGCATTACAATAATGCGATTGAGTTGCCTTCAAATTACAAGCCATTCCGATTTGGCATGCATGACAATCTGAAACTCCAACCTAACAACATCATTGTCGGATTGCCTTCATTAGGTTGCAGCAGTTCAAGAAGTCACCTCACCTCCTTAAGGACAATTAGCGATTGGAGATAGACCTCCTGACCCACAAGAATGAATTTTGCATTGGACCCTCTTCAGAAAAGTTATGTTCAGCTGATTCCTGGGATGAAGGGGTGACGTTGGGGAAAGTTAGCAAGTCAGACCTATGTCTATGTTTCATTGGAGTTTAGAATGAGAAGTGATCTTAATTACTAGGTTCTGAAGGGTTTGCACAGATGCAAAAGACGTTTCCCCTCAGGCAATCTAGAATTAGCAGGCATAGTTTAAACATGAGGCACCTGACTGTCAGTGTTGGGAATTCTCTTCTCCAAACAGTGAAGGTTGGGTTGCTGAAAATCAAGATGAGTTAGATTTTTGTCATGGGTGGTAGACAGACAGGGTAAGTTGATTTGGTTTTTGATTTTATTCAATGATGGAGCAAGTTTTAAGGGGCAGATGAACACATCTTATGTCCGGTGTTTGAGTGGCTCTCCCTGGTACAATTGCTTGTATGGAAATTATATACTGATCATTGGGGTTGATATGGTACATTAGTTTAGGAGATAGTGCTCTGGGTTGGGGAATAGGGAGTTAAATTGACTGGAGTGATGATGTAACAGTTTACTGGTATAAGATCATTGACCTGGGATGTTAATCTGGTTTCTCCAGGTACTAACTTGAGTTTGTCCAGCTCTTTGTCCTTCTTTCAGATCTCCAGCATCTACAGTATTTTGCTTTGGACTTTAATATATTCTTTCTTGGAATTTTTATTTAATCTATGTTAAATGTAGGTATAGTCCAAATTACGTTGGGATACAGCTCCATGCTTTGGACCAAATTTTATTTTTTGATGCTGTTGACTTTTTTTCTGTCTGGTTCAGATAAGTATTTTAACCTTTTAAAAGTAAATGCATTCAACTGGCCAAGGATGAAAGAAAAGCTTTTGCCTTCTTCATTTGAGTGGTTGCCAATCCCTGACTAGGGTATCTGACTGAAACCCTGATTTGCTGTGTGGGCAATCCTGCCTTTGGGATTCCTAGTTGGCCCAACACTAGGAGAGCTGTGGCATAGTGGTACTGTTACTGGGCGAGTAATCCTGATTCTCTGACTGCTAAAATCTCTCACACCAGCTGACTTTTAAATAACAACATTCATTTAAGCAGTCTTGTCAATAGTGTCTACAAATTGCTGTGAAAATTCATCTGGTTGGCTAATGTACTTCAGGCAAGAAAATCTGCCATTTGTCAAGTTTATGTTGTCGTCCTTGTATGTTAACCCTCTTGTACTGTAAGGTTGAGAATGAAGAGATTTTTCGATAATTTTGTGCTGAACTAGATAATATTTTTATCAAATCACTAGACTGAGAAGATGTTATCTGAAATGCAACTGGTTCTTGAGCTGTGGGCACAGTAGAGTTCTGTGGCTATGGCTACATTCTTAATCCTTTTGTTTTCATTAATGTTTCGCATTGAGTATGTTTGTGTCCTGATGGGTGATTTCTGAAATTCTGAGATCTAAGGGTCATCCCTCATGACACATTCAATAAACAGGGAAGACAGGAGAGATCTGACTAACCGAGAAAACAGATTTGCTGCAGAGACCTGAATCCAGCTAGCTGCTGATTTAACAGTCAAACGAATCTTTGTGTAAAATTCTGTGTGGAACAGATTTTTTTTTTAACTGACTCATGTGTATAGTTTTGGAGGCCCCCTCTTGCTTCCCCCAGTTTCGCTTGTATTCCTGCATTGAGTCACTTCTTTGTACTGCAAAATATAACATGATACAATAAGTGGTAGTATAGAACACCTTTTCTGGTCATATCTTGACATACTAATTGTTCAATTACAGTACTTCAAAAGTACTTTGGAAATGCACCCATGTTAAGTTGCATGGAGTAAAACCCCATAAACACTAATTTTGTAGTGACCAGAATTTTTTGATGCTGGTTGAGGTAATTGTTGGAAGGAGACTGGGAGAGCATTCCTGTTTTTGAAATAGTCCCAGATAAGCTTCAAACTCCCCTACTCCCAAGGTGGTCAGTCAGTACTCTGTCCAATGGCTAGATTTTCTTACAATGTGGGCAACACAGACTAGGCCAGCGTTTTTATTTTTTTGCTTATCCCTAATTGCCCAGAGGACAGATAAGTCAGCAACATTGCTGTGGGCCTGGAGTCGTATGTAGGCCAGACCAGGTAAAGATGGCAGTTTTCTTCCCTAAACAGCAATAATGAAATGGGTGGGTTTTATTCCAACAAATGTCAACAGTTTCAGATCAATTCCAGATTTTTTTGATTGCATTCAAGTTCCACCATCTGATGTTCCATCCATTACCTGCCTCTCTCTGCATTAATAGTCTAGTGGTAATACCATCGGGTCACTGCCTCCAACAAGACAGGGAATTTTGGACTGAGTGAAACTTGTACCATCAGTGGGCTAAAAGAAACTGCATTTTAACAACCTCACCACCCCCCAGATTTCTGCTTCAACTATTTTAATCCTGAACAGTGCTATTTTCCAGTTCTTTTTTATATTGTAGCAGTACAGTTTTCATTCTGATTTTTATCATCTGAGCCATGAAGTGGGATCTGCAGTGTGCACATCTCCTGGGGATTAGTATTTGTGTATTCCTTGTATTTGGGTCATAGAAGGTTCCAGAACAGAATGCTTGACCTGTCAAATCTGTGCCAGGACTTCAAAAGACTGTTGAATTTGTCCCACTCGGCATTTTCTCCATAATTCTGCAAATTAATCTTCATGTACATATCCAATTGCTTTTTAATTAATGGCAAAAATACTGGGGATTTGTATTCCAGTACAATTAGAACACTCTGGCAAATGCCGGTGTAAAAATTTTCCCAATTACATCCTGTGCACAAGAAGCACATCAAATTTAACTTGGCCAATTACCGCTCTGTCTGTCTACCCTTACTGTTAGTGAAATGAAGCGATCATCAACAACATTATCCGCAGCACTGAAATTCTAGCTGGCCAGCAATGCCCATGTCCCATGAGTGAATTTTTAAACAAAAAATCACTGATCTGTTTGGATTTTGCCAGGACTACTTGATTCCTAATCTCATTTTGTGCTTGGTTCAAGCATAGAGCTAACTTCCTGAAGTGAGGTGAGTGACTATGCTTGACATCAAGTGATGCAATTGAGTGAGTATGGCATCAAAGAGCTGTAACAAAGTTTGAGTCAACCGTGAATTGGGTCAAAAATCACACGACACCAGGCTACTGTCCAACAGGTTTATTTAAAGACAAGCTTTTGGAGTCTCACCCCTTTAGTTCTCGATGAGAGGGGTAGAATCGGATACAGGATTTATAAGCAAAAGATGAAAGGGTCATAGAACTGATGCTGTGTTCCATCTTTGGTTTGTTCAACACTGCATCAGCTCTATGACCCTTTCATCTTTTGCTTATAAATCCTGTGTCTGATGCTGTGTTGAACAAACCGAAGATGGAACAACACTGCCATCAGTTCTATGACCCTTTGATCTTTCTTTTGCTTATAAATTCTGTGTCCGATGCCACCTCTCTGACACCTAAAGAAGTAGTGAGAATCCAAAAGCTTGTCTTTAAACTTGTTGGACCATAACCTGGTGTCGTGTGATTTTTTTTTGACCTCGTCCATCCCAGTTACAGCCCCTCCACAATGTGAAGAAAGATGGAGGGGGAGAGAAGGAAGGAATTGTTAGTGTCACCTCAGCTGCAGAACATCACAAAGTTTCCTAGCCCTGACTGTCTTCAGCTGCTTCATTGACCTGAAGGAAGCAAAATCTATAACGTCATTCACGACAACTTGGCCACTGATGGAGTCCTTGTCCGAATGTGAAATAACCAGGAAGATACCCAGACTTGATTGATCTGTGGCATGAATCTTGCTTGCTAAACAATCCCTACAACAAGAGGGAATCTACCCATTGCCACATGGCATTCAGTGACACCATTGCTGAATCCCGCACGATCAACATCCTTGGGGTTACCATTTGATTGGAATCGGAACCAGTTCAGCTACATAAATATTGAGAGTAGAAGAGCAGGTCAGAGGCTAGTAATTCTGTGACAATTAACTCTCCTCCTGATTTCCTAAAAGCTTTCTTCCATTGAAAAGGCACAAGTCAGGGTGTGGGGAATTGTCTATCACCTGCCCGGATGGTCCAACTCCAACAGTGCTCAAGCTTGACACCATTGAGGACAAAGCAATTTGTTTGATTTGAACCACATTCACCCACCACCATCACTATGGCAGCCAAAGATTTCTTGAGGTCCAGTGGTATGTGCCTTCCTCTGAGCTAGAAGACCTGAGTCCAATTCCACCTGCACAAAATGGTGACCGGATTGATTTTAAAAAAAAAAGTACATACTGGGAAAATGCAGGGAGATTATATATCCCGCTCTGTAAACCTCTGAACAGTGTTTACATAATCCCTGAGTGAGAGTCACAAATAAAAGTCATGCCAACCTCCCAAATAAAGACCATCTCCAAGATGCACTGCACTGACCAAAACCTAACTCAAAAAGTCCATCACCACACCATCCAAATGTACAACCTCTACCATCTCGAAGGACAAAGGCACCAGCTGTGTGGGAACACCACCTTCAAGTTTCCATTCAAGCCACACACCATCTTGACTTGGAATTACATCACTGTTGCTGGGTCAAAATCCTGTCGCCCACTCCCTGACAGCAGTTCTGTCCCTACACCCCATCATCTTGCAAACCTGCTCTGTTGGCTTCACTCTAAATTGCAAACCAGGCATCCGGCCAATTGAATGAACTGATCCTCAACCTGCACTGGCTGGAGTTACCTTTGAAGGTCATGCTTCTCAACCTTGCTCCTTGCCAGAGATGTGACCCTCACGTTAAAGCTCCCCCCCACCAGTGTTGTTTCTAAGCAAGCATGCTCTGTAATCCTCTGACACTATGGTGACTTTGTTTGCTAATTTAATCTTGCAAAGGTTTAAGGCAGTTCACCACTTCTTCAGAGCAGTCCAGCCTGTAACACACTCATCCTGTGAATTAATTTATAACTAAGTTGTCTAAAGACATGACTTCCAGTGTCTTTTTAAAATAATGCTCCACAGTCTGTCCTTTTTTTGAGAAAGTAGTCCAGATATCACCTCAGCATCTTTTAGTAAACCAGTTCTTTAAATCATTCTAATGTGTCCTCAACACAAAACAGAAGCACCTTCATAATATCTTTCCTCCTAACTAATGTCCATTATCCCTAGTATTATCTTACCCAAGGTCTTGAATGTCTGAAGTATAGCCCTGAGAATTGGATACAATACTCCAGTTGAGGACTAACCAGTGATTTAGTAAAGGTTTATCTTCACTGTTTTGTTCATGTTAAATTGTCTGTAATGAATATGTCCCATATATCTAACCACCTTCCCAAATCATCCCAGCAAACTCTCATTGCACTATTTTCACTGCAGTTACAATTTAAATTATCTTGCTTTTACATTATTCCTTGGTAAGTCACTTCATAATTTGAGTATGTTGGCTATGCCAATTTTACTGATCTATTATCCACAAACAATTGTCCTGCTCCCTATTGACTGCATTGCTTATTTTTACATCATCCACAAACTTCTAAATTGTATTGATTTTTATGTTCGTGTGGCAGTAGAAAAATGGTGGACCGAAAACAATTTAGAAATGTTTGGCTGGAAACTGCTGTAATGGGGAGGATCTGTCGAGTGGTGCTCCCCGAGGATGGATTGGGTTGCAACTGTTCACCACATTTCCATCTTTTGGATGATGTGATAACCACATTCAAAATTCAGTGGCATAAAAGACAGTGATACTGTGTGAATTGTGCAGATGGAAGTGTCATGTTACATAGTTATTGACAGTTTGCAGATGGGCAAAACTGTAGCGAACAGATTTAACTAAACTCAAATAAGAGGCCATCTGCTTTGGACCTAAATGATAGAACATGGTACTTTCTAATTGGCTCGAAACAGAGGTCCATATACCTAGATCATTCAAATGTTATGATCTGGTAGTAGAAATAATCAAAGGCTAATGGAACTCTGATCATTTCATCTGAAGGGTTAGAATGAGCAGCTAGAAGGCTTGCTTTGGCTCTACAAAGCCTTGGTTAGGCCATGTAGAGAACAGAACTCTTCCCATTCTAAGGAAAACCTCTAATTAAAATACTCATCCTCTCGCGAACTCCCTGTTACAATTTCATGTATGTGCCTGCACACATGGACTGGAGCAGTTGAAGAAAGTGTTCTCACCACTATCTTCTTGAGGGCAATTAGGGAAAGGCAGTCAATGCTGATCCAGCCAATGACACCTGCATCCCATGTGTGAGTAAATAAAATCAGATGGCCAAATAAAATGTGTCATGGACCGAGGAAAGACCAGGAAAGCAGATCAATGGAGTCTTCACAGAATCTGCTGGCATGGTTCTTGTGCCGATCAGAATGCTGCTTCTATCTTTCCAGTCCAGATGCTTCCACTGGTTTGCAAGAGGCACAGGGTAGCTGATTCACTTGGAAATTATTTGTTACAGTTTAATATAGTCATAGAGATGTACAGCATAAAAACAGACCCTTGGGTCCAACTTGTCCATGCTGACCAGATATCCTAAATTAATCTAGTCCCATTTGCCAGCATTTCACCCACATCCCTCTAAACCCTGAGATAGCAAGAACTGCAGATGCTGGAGTCGGCATCTCCCTCTAAACCCTTCCTATTCATGTACCTAACCTGTCCAATTGTACTCTGAGATAACCCTCTTGTCTGCCCACTGCATCCCACCAATTTTGGTATCATCTGCAAACTTACTAATTATACCTCCTATATTCATATCCAAATCATTATGTTAGTTAAGTCACAGCAACTGTTTGGGGGAAGAGGCACTGGTTTTGTTCAGGTTTAAAGCAGCTCTGACAGCTGAGAACAAGAGTTCCACAGCCATTGGAAATCTGAAGGCTTCCCTGCATCGTCGTCTTAGCCCAAATGTGTTTAGCTACCTGAAACCAACAAATTGTTGGCAGGCACAAGGACTGTGTCATTGATAACAACTGGTCATTGATCCACAGACTAATCAGCTACTTGAACCAACCTATCTGCACTAAACCCCAGTAGCTGTGCAAACATTGCTGTCAATGTCCGGTTACTTGCCTTCAAAACATGCAGCCAAACTCTACCCTTGGTTATAAAGCAGTTCTTTCTCACTTCAGTCTACCTGTTTTAAAAATACAGTAAAGTAAAAGCAAAAACACCAGTATTTTGAATTTGGAGAAGTTTGGAACTCTTGGAAGCAGCAAGTTGTTCAATCAGTTATTAACTTTACGTTGAGATTAGATATTTTTACTGAAAGTTACTAAGGGGTATTGGGCAAAGTTGGGTTTGTGGAGTCAAGTAACAGAATGTAGAATGGCAGGGCAGGTTTTAGGGGCTAAATGCGGTTCTGCTGTTCCTCTGTACTGTATACTGAACTCACAGTATTGTTGCCCAAAAAAGTACTCAAACTTTTTACCTAGGTATTCTTCCCTTGTGTCACAAACAAAAGACAGGCAGTCGACTTAGACTTTTAATTAAAACTTTATATGGGTACCTAAAGAGTTAAATAAAAGGCATGTATTTGTTGCAACATTACTTCTTTCATCTAACTTCAACTTCAAGTTTAACTTCATTTAACTTTACATTTTCTTTTTCTTTCTTCATTAACGGGATGAGGGCGTTGCTGGCTAGGCAGCATTTATTGCCCATCCCTAATTGCCCAGAGGGCGGTTAAAAGTCTACCACATTGTAGGTCTGGAGTCACATGTAGGCCGGACCAGGTAAAGATGGCAGTTTCCTTCCCCAAAGGAAATTAGTGACCCAGATGGGTTTTCCTGACAATTGATAATGGATTCACAGTCATCATTGGATTCCTAATTCCAGATATTTCATTTGAATTCAAATTCCACCATCTGCCGTGGCGGGATTCGAACCTGGGCCCCCAGAACTTTATCTGGGACTCTGGATTAACAGTTCAGCGATAATACCACTAGACCATCGCCTCCCCCATCATCCCCTCACTTTATCATACTTTAACTTATTTCACAGTTAACTCTAATTCTGACTTTAACTCTATAAACTCGGCTTGAAATAAATACCACCCCAATTTGAGGCAAGCAGCCAACTGAGCCCTCTCCCCGGAGTCAGCCATCCCTGAAGATAACTTCAGGGCACGTGCTTCGTAAAAGTTGGCCTTGATGGTCACTCCCTCCTCCAAAATTCTTCGTGCTGGTAACTTTTATCCCAAAGTGTGCTTACTTTCCAGAAACTTCTCTGGCACTCAGCCAATGAATTGACCAAACCTGGTCACAATGTTCAATCCCAGCCAATGGCATTTACAAGTAAACCACTCCCAAGCTTTTGCTTGTGCCGTAAACAGCCACGTGCCATGCTCTATATAAGGTAATAACTTTGCCTCTATGTCTAGACCACCATGACACCTCCCTTATTTGGTCAACATGGGAAACTACAGGTTGCAGCTGATAGGACAAGTCTCAATGTGTCCTGGATCCAGCTCTAACCAAGGTTAGAATTTAACCTAGCTTGACCAAAGTTCCCATAATGCTTGATTGTAGCTCTTAACCAGTCTGACAGCCATTTCTGCTGCTGGCCATCTGACCACAGTATTCTTGTCCAATCAGAAAAATACCCATTAGCCTTTTATCCCTGGACTAACTGCATACTTAAGCTGTTACCATTCTTTCAGGTGTTCAAAGTCTATTATGTGGTCTTTTTTCAAATTTATGAAAGTCAATATTTCATGTAATGCACTACCATCATTGACCCTCTTTCTTTATTAAAATAATTAATTTGGGTTTGATGTAATTACATTTAAAGTATGAGCTACCTGTCCTTGTTAACCCCTTAGTTCTGTCTTTGCCAATGGCCTGCTGTAATTTTCACCGTCATTGAGCTGCTAGCACTGTTGCCTGAAAACTTTTTTGTGTTTAGACTCATCCTTTTTACTCAGATTCATTGGCATTGTTGGCAATGTCAGCAGTAGTTTCTTGAAATCTTTTATGTATGATCAAATGTAAACAGTGAAGATCTTTTAATCTTGCTGGATCTAAATTTGTCCGTTGCATCTTCAGTTTGCACTCTACATTTAATTTTGATGCACAAGCATCAGTTGTGTGGTGTTTGATACTTGCTGAATGTAATTGCCTTTCAGTACTGTAAGATACTTGGTATTTGCACCCAGTTATTTGGAAGATGTGTGGCCCTGTTGAAATAATTCCAC
Organism: Rhincodon typus; assembly: GCF_021869965.1. Classification (NCBI taxonomy): domain Eukaryota; kingdom Metazoa; phylum Chordata; class Chondrichthyes; order Orectolobiformes; family Rhincodontidae; genus Rhincodon; species Rhincodon typus. The sequence continues at coordinate 28,050 of NW_025966622.1, forward strand.
AGAGGCTGGTATCCCATCACCAATCACCCTTTATTTGAGTCCTTGACACTGATCCAGCTTCGGCATAGCCAGCTCTGAGTGAATAGAACCTCTGCCATTCCTGTTTATATAGCCAGGGCGCCCTGATTAGGCCTGTTAATCTGGTCCAATCAGGGAACTCTTATTCTAAGAAATCTGTCTGGCTGACCTTGTTCCAATTACTACACCTGTAAGTTTTCCCTTTCAAGTAGGGGCCTAGACTACAAGATGCTAGAAGTGTATGCAGCACTAGTGCCACACCTCCAATACTGCATGTGATTTTGGTCACCACATCACAGGAAGGATGTAATCACTGTGTACAACAGCACTTAGGATGTTAACAGGATTGGTAAATTTTCACCAAGTGGATATATGCTGGTTGCTTTCTTTGGAGCAGAGGATGGTGAAGGGGTACTTAATGGAGATGACTACCTTGATGGACCTAGATAGTGGATGTGAAAGAGTTAATTTCTGCAAATTGTTAAAAACCAAGAAGTCTTCGATTTAAAGCAATTGGCAGTGCTTATACGAGTTGAGATTTGCTTTAACCCAAAAGGTTTAACATGAGTAAATTGTCTGTATGCATTTTAAATGTGGTAGACAGGCCTCTTCCTTCTAAATGTGTTCCCCTTGCTGACTTGTTCATGAAACTTGGATCCAAATGGATTAACTGCCAGGCCTGTCAGAGTTATTACCCCAGGAGGGAAATGTCTGAATTGGAAAGGTTTGGAGATAATTCACCTGTACTTACTGATTTCTGAGAAAATGAGTTTTTAAGTGTTATGATTGTGTTGGGAAAATTGCCTTCAAAATTAAGTCAAACTACACCAGTTGCACCAAAAGTCATATTTGGCTACCAAAAGTGGTCAGTTTATTTCTCTTTATTACTGATAGAACAAAAACTTTCAGGCTTCTCAATGCACTATAACATTTGTATCAAACAGACTCATTCTCCAAGTGGCATACTGGTTATCAATGAAACATTATGAAAATTTAAACCAAATCCTTCTCAAACTGAAATACATTAATTCATAACATGGGACAAGACACACAGCTCTGCGGATCAGATTGAGTTAAATATGGGGAAAACCAGTGGATGAAAAGTTGAAACTGCAGTAGAATGAAGTGACTTCCTTGCAGTTCCTTTGGCTTCTTGTTGAAGAATTGATGTTGCTGCAGCTTGCAGAATGATGGGAAATTTTCACATCAGTTGTCAGATTTGTATGAGAAACAGTTGAGTGATGATATCTGAAACTAATGTTTCCTAACTACTTCGTTGAGCACTGTTTTTATTCTAAACTCTTAGAAACCTAGAGGTCATGCTGCATCATTGCAAACTTCTCCAAGAGTACATTGAGTGAACACTATTTCCATGATGCAGAGTTTGTTGCTCCATGAGGATAGCATAGATCTGTTCAGATTCTCTTAAAGTGCAAAACTCCACACTGATCTTCCTCAAACTTTGGTGGATACTTTTGCAAAATCACAAAAGAACAAATATATCATAATCTCTTCAGTCATTCTGGCTTTCCCGCTCCAAGTAATTATGAAATTGTGAAGGATTTGTACTGTTCACGTTTGTTTACAAGTTCTTGCGTTGGGAACACATGTATGAAATATAGAGAATAGTTGAAAAGGTTGGGCCTAATTTGAAGGATGAGAGTTGTCCCTATTGAAGTGTAAAATCACATCTGAGATGCTGGGAACAATTCTGGTCTCCAGATCTAAGGAAAGATATTGACGTTGGAAGCAGTCTTGCGAAGGTTCACTAGATTGATCCTGTGTATGGAGAACTTTTTCTGTTGAGGAGAGGTTAAGTAGATTGGGCTTGTAATCATTGGAGTTTAGGAAAATGAACAGTGACTTTATTGAAACATGCAAAATTCTTAGGCTTGACAGGATAGAGGTGGAGAAACTACTTCTCGTGAGTCAGTCCAGGCCCAGCAGGCGTAATCTGAGTAAGGAGCTGTCCATTTGAGACATTTTGTTGAAGGTGGTGAATCTGTGGAATTCTTTACTGAAGAAGGCTGTTAAACCTTGGTTACTAAGTATATTTAAGGTTGCGAGAGGCATATTTTTAATCAGTAAAGACATTAAGGGTTATGGGGAAAGGCAAGAAACTGGTTGAGGGTTATCCATGAACTAATTGAATAGTGGAGCAAGCTTGATGAGCAGAATGGCCAAGTTTTGATCCTGAATCTTGCAGTCTATGATTCTGAGGGACTTGATGTTGTAGATGCTCTGAGGAAGGGTCACTGGATCCGAAACGTTAACTCTGTTTTCTCCTCCACAGATGCTGCCAGACCTGCTGAGCTTTTCCAGCAACTTTGTTTTTGTTCCTGATTTACAGCATCCACAGTTCTTTTGGTTTTTGTTTAGTACAATGAAGGGGCACAGTTTCAACATCAGGTGTCTATTTAAGCTGGCAATAAATTCCTGTTGAGGGTCATGTTAGTGTGAGTGCAGTGGAGCCTAAATTGGACTTATTTTTTCATCACGGTTGTTTAGGATTATTGGGGGGTGAACGGACAAAGTTGACTGTGTACCACAATCTGATGAACTATGACTTTATTGAAGGATGAGTAGGCTCAAGTTTCTGAATGGCTTATGCCTCCTATTTCTTGTGTTCTTCATATGTTCTTATCTGTTGTTCTGATTTTTGTACAACTGTATCTTCAAACATGCATACTATCCTGTCCAGGTTCTGCTAGCATGTTGGTTATGCTAAGTTTTATTATCTCTCTCTCAATTTACAGGTCCTTCAGAAACTGGGCAAGGCTGATGAGACAAAAGATGAACAATTTGAGCAGTGCGTACAGAACTTCAACAGGCAACTGGTAAGAGGTGTTTTGATTGAAATAATTTGGTGCTTTTCAAGACCAACGCATGTTCCAAAATGCTTTACAACGATTTTAAGTACTTTTCAATTGTAATCACTGTAGTAAACTTAGCAGTAAACTTCCTCTGAAAACTGGCATCAAGATATAAGTTTTTTTTTCTGACGAAGGGTCTAGGCCCGAAATGTCAGCCTTTCTGCTCCTATGATGCTGCTTGGCCTGCTGTGTTCATCCAGCCCTGCACCTTGTTGTCTCGGATTCTCCAGCATCTGCAGTTCCTACTATCTCTGATTCAAGATATAAACATTGGCCAAGACAGTTGCTACACTTCAAAATAATGCAGTGATATCTTCACTTCCAGCTGAGGATGGATGGGGCCCTTTTTAATGTCTCATCTGAAAAGCACCTATGACAATACTTCATCGGAATGTGAGTCATGATTTTCATGAAGTTCTGGAGTGCAACTTAAGCCACCTTCTGAATTGGGCTGTAACGTTGATCACTGAATCATACCATTAAAGCTGTGGAACCAGGGTTGATGGAACTAAAAGGAACTTGCATTTATGTGATATCTTTCATAATCCTAAGTAGTAGACTCGCCAACTTTAAGGGCATTTAAATGGTCATTTGGATAAACATATGGATGATAATGGAATAGTTTAGGTTAGATGGGCTTCAGATTGGTTTCACAGGTCGGCGCAACATTGAGGGCCGAAGGGCCTGTACTGCGCTGTTATGTTCTATGTTCATCTTCAATTACTTTATAACGAATGGACTACTTGTGTGTATTCACTTGCAAGAAGACTTGGCGTTCGATTTTATGAAGAGTCAGCTCACATAAGCAACCATCTGTTTTTGCGATGATTGAAGAAGATTATCTTGACCAAGACACTGGAAAGAACACCTACTTTTTGAACAGTGTCAAAGGATATTTTGTGCCTCCTTATTACTGGAGTGCACAAAATGTCACCCTAAATTGGTATTCCAGACTCTCATGGGACTTGAACTCATAACCTTCTGATGCTGAGCAAAGAGTGCTGCACATTGGAAAATGCAATTGGATAATAAAGCTGGTCAGAAGCAGCGGGCTAAAGGGAGGAGGTAACTTTAGTTGCCCCATATTCAGTGACACCAAGGTGGACGTACGTGCTCATCTCATTCCCACTGAGTGGCTTGACCCTTTCATTCTCTTTGTCTAGCCTGGATGTCAATGCAGCAGACCAGCTTTTCTTTTGCATTGACTGGTCAGAAACATTGCTGTTAATGTTTCTATCCAACTGAGTGGACGTTGCTGATTTGGATTGTGCTTGTGAAAATGGTTCATTGCAGTTGATTGGAGCCAGTGCTAGTTGATTGAAATGTTTGCACACAGTAGCTGCATAAAAGCAATTAGGGTATGGCTCATTTTTGTATCCATGTGCAACATTTGAATATTTGAAATGATTGCAATTGCTTTGGACGTGAAATGGGTTTTCTGACTTTTGAAGAGAATGAGGATATTGGTCAGTATTTTACCACTGCAGGCAGGAATGTCTAATTAAAATCCTATTTGGTGATATAAGCTTGCACGAATATGGGTAGCAACAATAAGTGGATGAACACATTCAGTCCGGTCCTGTGATTGGGTCAATCACCTTTTTTGTTATTCTGTTGCATCAACAAGCACTTTGAAAGAGACTTTGCCTCTTGAAGCCTTTGAATCATTCACTTAGATTATGGCGGATCTGTGTCTTGATGCAATGTTACCCATGACAAACCTCCTTTTGAAATTTTCAATTGACCTGATCCCAAACTTGGAGATTTCCACTACCTTTCATTTTGAAGTGCTTCCTGACAGCACTGTTGAACAGGCTAGCTCTAATTTTAAGTCTGTGCCCCCTTGATTGGGACTGTCCCACTGCAAGGGAGAGGTCCTTCAATTGATGAAAGGTTACTGGACTCTGTATTCACTCTTGTTTTTCTCCACACAGATGCTGCCAGAACCTGAGTTTCTCCAGCACTTTATTTCTGTTCCTTCAAGTTGTATTGTTTAGACTTTTTATGTTTATGTAGCATTGCTTGAGGCAACACTCAAATGGTACAAAGGGGAATCTATCTTTTTCCAAAAGAAAACAGTATTTTGAAAATCTTGTCAGAGCAACATGTGGAGAATCTTTGTGTAGGTGTCAAGGAGACGTGTTCGGAATTCCAGAACTTGACAGAGTCAGGGCACATTGGTATTAATGGAGCTGGTGATTCATCTGTTACTGGTACAGAATGGTTAGCTTTACCATCTGCTACTGCCCCCACACGCAGATGCTGATCCGTGATTTGACAAAACAGTAGGTTTCAACATGCACGCACAGAACTTGGACATTTTTATTCTATTGTTAGTGGTATAAATGATTTAATGATTATTGTAAGGTTTTGAAAATTGTGCTAATTAGAGCCAGCTCAAACACACATGAAACGGCCTCCCATCATCTATTGATTGGGTTGATTTGCAAGTGCCAGGAAAAAAATATTTTGCTCCAGTATGAAGTCATTTTCTAGGAGCCTAAGTTAAAAGGAATAGTTTTTAATTCTGTTTTTTCCCTGAAAATATTTTCATTCTCTTCAGTTTTATCCTTTTTGTATATGAATTTTAGTTTTCTTGTCAAATTTAATGCATCATGTCTATTATACCTCCTACACCTTGGAGTTAGGCTCATTTGCCTTAGAAAGGGAAGATTAAGAGTTGCTTCAGAGTTCATCCAATCCAGGAAACTACCATGCTAATATCCGACCTGCGGCTATGTCTGGGGACTGCTTTCTTCACAATGTGCTCCTGTGAAAATACACACCTGACAGCAGCTCAGTTATTCCTGATGTAACTTATCAGCATTCAGGATAGACAAATTTAAATCTGTTTTCAAGTTTAAATTCTGAATTTCATTTCAAAAATTTTAAGGTAACTTGTGTCCATGCACTGTTTTTAATGTGATGAATTGTCTGTGCTTCAAAGAAGTGCTATCTAACAAAATTTGATGCTAAGCCAAATAAGAATTTGGGACAGCTGACACTTTTTTAAACAGGCTTGTCTGAAGTTTTTCCTTTCTGATGGAGGACTTTATATACGCATGGTCAGATATAGAAGTTTAGTGAGGAAATCCCAGAGTATAGGGGCTGGGCAGCTGATGGTATGGTCACTAGTGAAGGAATGATGGAAATCTTAATGAGGTCAATATTGAAAGAGTATAGGAATTCCGAGTTAGTATTTTGTGTTGTGGGTAAATTGAGGTGATGCCTCTTTATTTTGCAGAAGTCCATTGGACCATAAGATGTATAAGAGCAGAATTGGGCCATTCAGCCTGTCGAGTTTAACCTGCCATTCAATCGTGGCTGATATGCTTCTCAACTGCAGTCTCCTGCCTTTTCCCTGTAATCTTTGATCCCTTTACTAATCTAGAACCTATCTATCTCTGTCTTTTCAAAATCAAATGCCAATTACTGGAAACTTTGGAACTACAAGAAGCACATGAAAATCAAAAGTTCAGTTATCAAAAATACAGCCCATCAATCTCCAGTGGCTCTGAACAATCCAAAACTACTTTCTCCTTTTTTTTTTCCTCTTAGATATTCATACAATCCATTTTTTTGTTGTGAAAATTACTTTTAATTCCTGCTGACGGTACTACTAGTCTCAGACACTTGTTTGTTTAGTTCATGAGAATGTCTCAGTCATGATGTTTATAGGACATTTCAGATTTGTATCAACGAGTGTTTCTTTCACACAAGCTTAAACTAATCCAGCTACTTAAGTATAGACTGTTAAAAGATCCCAAACGCACTGCAAAATTAAGCTTTAACCATTTTCCTGGCACTAGCCATTAGAGGCAAGTCCAGATAAATTGCATCTGCCTCAATTCTTTAGGGAAATCCTCAGCTGACTCCTGACAGTTTTCTTCTTTTGTGGGATATGGGCTAGCCAGTTTGTCCTTTCCAAGTATGTTGATACAAACTTTTCACAAATGAAAGCCTAAACTTTCTCTACTCTAGATCTGATTTAGAGGGTGTCTGAATCTACTACTTAACACACATTACCTTCTGAACTGAATTTAAAAACAAACTTGTTCAAGCCTAAATTCTTCTGAACCAAAGCTTCTGGCTTTGCATGTTGACTGAACCTGTCATAACCCTAACAGTATAAACACATTTCCTTTTTTATTCATTCACGGGATTGCTGGCATTCACTGTCCGTCCCAGAGGGCAGTTAAGAGTCAACTACATTGCTGTAGAACTGGAGTTGCACGTAGTCTAGACCAGGTGAGATGGCAGCATACTTCCCTGAAGGGCATTAGTGATCCTGATGGGTATTTCCAACAATTGACAATGGCTTTGTGGTCATTGTTAACAGCACAGTGATCCATAGACCCCTATCTTCTTAAAAAATGTTGGACTTAATTTGTTCCAGAAGGTTGTTTTAAAGAAGGAAAACCTTTAGAAGCAACCAACACCCATTGCATCTGCTGTTAAATTCAAATTTCAAATAATGCACCTTTCATTACTACTTAAATCTGAATCAGTTCATGCATTCCAAATATTTTGCATTCGTTGTGTGCAAAGTTTGTTCTCCTGTTGCCTGTAATTCCTTTCACCACTTGCATTGTTTTTAAACTAGTGCTTGCCCCTCTGTCGATTCTTAACTGAACCCTCACTCCACAAACATCAAGGCTGAGATTCTGGTACAATACTGAGAAAGTGCTGCACTGTTCTGGATGCTGACTTTAAATTAGATGTTAAATTGAGGCCCCATTTTGCTTTGAGTTTAAAAGATTCCATGACTTAATTTTAAAATGTAGAGAATTATTCCAAGTGTCCAGCTGACGTCTATTCCTCCACCAATCTGTCCTGGGCTTCACACACAAATGTGACAGTCAAGAAGATACAACAACTCCTCTTCTTTCTCAGGCAGATCATAAATTTGGCATGTCCATGAGGTCCCTCACCAACTTCTACTGATGCACTGTTGAAAGCATACTGTCCGGGTACATAGAGGCCTGGTATGGCAACTGCTTTTCCCAGGACCATAAGAAACTACAGAAGGTGATGTGCACGACCCATACCATCCTGGATGCCAATCTTCCACCCATGGATTCCATTTACATGGCTCGCTGCCACAGAAAGGCGGCCAACATTGTCAAAGACCGATCACACCCCGGTAATGATCTTCTACAATCTCTTCCATCAGGCAGAAGATAAAGAAATCTGAACACGCACAAGCAAGTTCAGGAACCCCTTCTTCCTGGCTGTTATCAGACTAATGAATGAACTCTATAGACTCAAATATGCTGATTTTGCTAACATTGATCTGGTGCACACCCTGTGCAATGTAACCTGTATGCGTCTGTCCAAGTCTTTTTGA
>NW_025966623.1:0-36238 GCF_021869965.1 Rhincodon typus
GCTCCTTTCAACTTTTCACTCCCTCCACAACGGACATTGAACGGTGGCAACATAGTGTACTACTTACAGCATGCCCCTTCCAAGCCTGCAACTTCTACCATCTTGAAATACAGGGGCAGAAACAAAAGGGACACCACCATCTGCAGGTCCCCTCCAGGCCACTCACTATCCTGACTTGGAAATACTGTATATCACAACCTCTACCTAGAAGGGCAAGGATGGCAGGTATATGGGAACACTGCCATCAGCACGCCTCCCCTGAAACCATACCTGATTTGGAACTATAACACTGTTACTTCACTGTCTCTGGTTCAAAATCCTGGAACTCCCTTCTTAACAGTCTGGGTGCAAAATTGCCACAAGAACTTCAATTGTTCAATAAGGCAATTCCCCACCTTAAGAGCTATTAGGAATGAATAATAAATTGTCATCTGCCCAGTCATGCCCACACGCTACAAATGAATTTAAAAAACCGTCACATTATAAATGTTGACCTGTAAATATTGACAATTATTGTCCTGTTTCAGGAGAAGAGCTAATTTCTAAGTATATATATTAACGTTAAAATGATTTTTAAAAAAATTTCAAAAACATGTTTTATTCAGAAAAAATCTTTATGTACATTCAGAATCACTAAAGCAGTTCAGTTCTATACAGTCTCAGCATACTGAGAACAAACAAACATTGGAGTTTGACTCTCCTAATAGTTCCAACAAAGCCAAGGCATTTCTCATTTTTGCAGATACTATTTACATATATTTGAAGCACTGGCAGTGTCCCATGACTCAAAGCCATTAGACGTTGGTCTTTCCCCACTGCACCGTGATGGCAGCTGCCCCAAGCTTTAGTGCGTCCCTCAGCACATAGTCCTGGACCTTGGAGTGTGCCAGTCTGCAAGACTTGGTCGAGGTCAACTCCTTGCTCTGGAAGACCAATAGGTTTCGGACAGACCAAAGAGTGTCTTGAAATATTTATATGTGGTCATGAATTGACTAAACAATACTGACTGCAATATCTGAAATTTGATTCAGGATGACCTAGAAGTGCTTCACAGTCATTGTGGTATAGTCAGCTATCACATCAAAATAGTTTAACTGCTTATGATTTCCCCTTGAAGGTACTGTTGTTTCACTATTTTACAAAAAAAAAACTAATTTGAGCCTATATGAAATGATCAGGTAACATAATCAAAATTGAAGTCAAAACCCCAAAACGATTTAACAGTGTGTAATTGGGGCACATGTATTTCAAGATGGATGATGTTGATTGGTCAGGATGAGGTAATGATTAATGAAAGATAAATTACCTTCCACATCCATCTCATGCTCTTGAAATCTCTCTTTTGATTCATACATCAGTGACCTCTGCAAACCTCTCCTTCATGTCCTCTCTGTTGTGAAGTGCTTGAAGATATTTTGATATCTTAAAACATTTACTTGGGCTGTTTTTGAATGATATTAAATTTTGCCTCAATACCTGTGAATGGAACAGCACTGGCTAGAAATTAGACATTCCAATTCCAAATACCTGTTAGGTGTGTACACCCTGTTCAGGATATGCTGCCATAACTCATAGAGGCTCCTCTGACAGCACCTCCAAACCCACAACCTTGATCACCCTAGAAGGGCACAAAGGCTGCAGATGCATGGAACGTCACCACTTGTAACCTCTCTTTCAATTCATTCGCCATCCTGAATGAGAAGCATATTGTAATCCCTTCACATCTGTCAACTCAACAACGTGGAACTTTCTCCCTAACAGCACTGTGGGTGTGCCTACAATCAAAGAACTGCAATGGTTCAAGAAGGCAAATCCACCTTCTCAAGGGCAATTAGGGATGGGCCAGCCAGTGACACCCATCTCCCATGGACAAATAAGAAAAGGCAGCAGCAAACGGAGGTGTTTTATATCTGCTCTTTTATTTAAAAGAAACACTACAAAAAGTAGAAAACAGCTTTTGCACCAGGACTAAACACTCTTACAAATGCTTACATATCACCCCAAGCTGAATTACAACATTAAACAGTGCAGTCCCAAATCCTGCTTCCTTCTCTTTAGGTCCACAGCTCAGCAAAAGCTGATCAAAGCACCCAGTTTACAACAAAACTAAGCATATTTTTTTGTTTATACAAAATACAATATTTACTTTTCCGATACAGAACAGCATACAACTATATATCACAGATGTTTCTCAAGACAAAAGTTCCAACAAATAAGGCCATAATGGTTCAGAAACAAATATATCAAATAATCAATTTCTTTTCACAACTCACCCAATATTAATACAACGTTTAATAAAGATTATAATTACATACAAAAGCACAGATATTTGTTTTGTTTTTCAAAACTATATGTAATTTTGAGTTACAAACTGGTACAACAAGTATTTTACAAGTGCCTCAATTAACTGCAAAATACATTGAACACATCACACACTCTATCTGGAAAAGGAGAAAGAAAAATCCTACAAATGATTTTAATGTCAAGGATTAACAAAAGGCAACAAACTGCTCTTCCATTGGGCTGATTATGTTAGCCAGAAATCTGCAAAGGAAACTCAATGCACTACGTTGGCATCATAAAAATAGTGAAAGGACGTGGGTCCTGTTTACACTGTCCCTGCGCATCACCTTTCCATGAACATACCTTCAGATGGTTTAACAGAGGCACTTATCTTAGTTTGAGGCTGTATCCTTTAGATATTCTCTAACATACTAGAACTACGAGGCATCTGTTAAGTTCTGCAGTGAAGAAAGAAGTTGAGAAACTACAACACAGGTAAGGTCCCTCTCAATCATAACAGAGCTTCCTAAAACCAGCTATTTCTGGTGAAAAAGAAAGACAAATGCAGTGATGTCCATTTTTAAAATACTTACTCCTAAGCTTTTTCGGACGATGTGGAATATTCCCCTAGTTATGAGTGGGTTGCTACAAGACAATCAAATTTACCCCAATGTAGAGCTTGCTTGCATTTAAGTGGTTTTCTATTGGAGTTAGATATCTGGGATATGACATTTTTTAAAAAATGAATACCCGAGCTGGGAATCTTTGGGAGTTGGTTCCATTTAACTACTATGACTTTGCTGGTAATGCACTGGAAATTCTGTTTGTACTTCCAGACCAGGAACACCACCTCGTTCTGATCTCATGGTCACAGCCGTACATCCTAAAAACATCATTATCTTCCAGTTTCATATGGTGGAGAGAACACAAGATGAATCAAGCTTATACGAGATGGGCTGTGGCCATAAAGCATATTAGTTGTTCTCACAGTGAAACTCAAGAGATTGACTCATATCCTGCCTTCTCAACTGAAAAAAGATGTGGAAAGGTGTTAATGCAATTGTGTTAAGAGCTTGGGGATATCAAAGTAATATGGCAATAGATGTGAAAAAAAGGATGATTAATAATTGTCTACAAAAACAGAAGTTTCTAGCTAAAGTCTTTTCCTATACAGTAATTCACAAAATTGTTTTTTAGCCTAAATAAAAATTTATTCATGAATTAATTGGAATAGACTATGTTATCTAGGGCATTGCATTGACTTAGAGCTGTAGTCCTTTGATAAAGGCAGGACGTTACTTCGACATTGTATCCTTTGTACATGTACCACAGTGTTTACATCTCCTAAGTTACTGAAATGCAACTCTCGGTATAATCTAAAAGGTTGACTGGGAAATCAGAAAACAAAATGTGAACACAATTTTAATACAGAAATTGCTAGAAATACTCAATAGGTCAGACAGCATCTATAGACAGAGGGGAAAAAATTGATTTTAACTCACTCAAAACATAGTTAAAAATCAGGCCCATCAATGTTTCAGGTTAATGAACATTGACCTGGTGAACATTTCTAGCAATTTCTGCCACATTTTCATATTTTCAGGATCCACTCTACATTGTTTTTTTTTGTTCAGTACAGTATTGTTTAAAGGTGCCGTGGGAGGGAGAGTTCCATTTACTGCCTAAAATGGTTCACGCCCACGATCGACTCTAACAGTCACAAATGGAATTTCCTTTTTACAACTGAACCAAGTATAAGGTAGGCCCGAAATGTCAGCCTTCCTGCTCGTCTGATGCTGCTTGGCCTGCTGTGTTCATTCAGCTCTACACCTTGTTATCTCAAGTATAAACTGAGTGAGCTGCAAGACTGTTTCCTCGTGTAACATGCAGAATAGGCAGTTGGTATTTGTACTATTGCACTTGGATCTCAGGACCAAAATTGACAACTTGAAAGAAGTTCATTAGCAATTTTTTGAGAAATGCCACATTCATTCAGTTTGGTTTAAGTTAGAAATAACTTGATAAAAATAACTACTTCTTTCTGTGGCTTTAACACGTTAACATCCAAAATATTCCTTCCATTAGAATTTCTGCTCTCAAACTTTACCTGAACCCTGAACACAAGGCCTCTCGGTCAGCTGTGACACTCATCATCAATATGCTGATACTCAGAATGTTGTCACAAATATGTGAGCTAACTACAGCCAAGATTGACCAAATACATCATTCATAAAGGGTTACTGAATTAAAATTTAGAAGAAAAAAATCAAAGAATAACTTGTATTTTATCACAGTGAAAGTTATTTTCTATTCTCCCGAACTTACTCTACCATCAATGTTCATTCACCGTTGACCACAGGAACCGGTTATTATTCCCTCTCTCTTCCCTTAGGGATAGCTAGCCCAAATTGGAGAAGTGTGTACATCAGGGAGCAATAAAATGTGAATTCAAGGTGTTGAACTTGCTTTTGCTAGGTGGCAGTTGTTACTGGATTGAATGATAAATGTGACAATCTCGCGATGTGCATCACGTATGGTAACTATATGGCAGTATTCTGGAATGCACTTAATTTAAAGGCACACTCAGCACGTTCTCTTTCCCACAGAGCAAGCAAGACCTCCAGATATTCTTTCTCACATTAAAAAGTTAAAAAGTTACATATTTGCTACCCTTATAAATTAAGCACCTCTTGCACCATCACAAATGAGACACCCATTCACATTCTGCCTGGGAAGTTAACAGTTTTCTTTTTATGTTCAAACAACTCAAACAGACATTTCAATTTTGGGTGGTCACGGAGATGTTGAACTATTCAGTACCCGAATCACATATTCACATATTGATTGCCAGTATAAGAGTGAACAGATACTGTAAAATTCATGGTTAGTTTGTACTGAGTGTACAAGAAAAATACTCCCAAAAAATTGGACAAAAAGAATATAGTTTTATTGACAAGTCATTTCTGAGCTTTCTAGCCCTGCTATTTATAGGACCATATAATTCAACTTTTTTGTACATGCTACAGATATTGAGCATGTCCAGGCTCCTATTAAAGTTCTTTTGATTCCTTCCAAGAGACTGTAGGAGGAAAAAGTAGTTAGTTATTTGGAAACTAATGATTGGCATCAGGAACTGAGTGTCCAGTGAACACAGTAAGAAAACAGAGACAATAACATCCAAATATAATCTCCTTATGAATATGTAAACTATATTAGAAATGATTTTGAATCATAAGATATTTTAGGAGAAACAAATTTTTAATTGGGAGACATTACTGGTCTGTTTGCTGCATATTTGGTGTTCATAAATCATTTTAAACCTCAACCATCAATGAAACTACTCAAGTTACAAGTTATGGTTATTCACAAGGAACGAACTGCCGTACTCTATATATTTCGTTTTGAATTTTGTCGCCCTTTAAAGATCAATGAATTATTACAGACTTCAAACTATTTTAGCTTTAAATGGTCTTAGACTTTAGTCTTGGATTTGTTGAGGTAGACCAGGGCCCACATTTCAATATCAGATGAGAGGAGACTTGGGCTTTGCTTAATTCCCTCCTGCGATCAAGACTCGCACATGAATAATGACCACACCAATAGTATCTTGGAGCATACTAGTACTGTGGCAATTTAGGGTGAGTTTCCAACCCATTCATGATAAGTATGCACAAGATTCAGCACCATCCTCAAGTCAACACATCCAGGAAAAGGTGAAAAAACTGGTGAGGAACAAATTAAATGCTGTAGGCAGTAGTGGTGGTGGAAGATTTTTAGCAGCTTACTTTCAGATATTTCAAGCTTATGTGGCTCTCTTCGATTTAGTTTAAGTGACATATTTAATTAGAATATGAACAGCAGCAATTATCTACCTTATACTTTACAAAAACTACATAATCACTGTACTTGAGTGGCATTTAGATAATTATGATGGAAGTGAAAACAGTTACTTGGGTATATAGATAAAAGCTTTGATCTACTTAGGAAAACTGATTCTATTTTTCCATTTAATTTTGGATATGACATAACAGGCTCAGGACAGCATCTCAGCTCGTGGTGAGATGGTGAAGCATCTTGACACTAAAATTTCCACATTGAAATTATATTAATCGGAGTGAATTTTATTATCACCAAAACAGATAGATACAAGACTTTTAATTCCTCTCCAGTAGCTGTATCAATCGAAATAATGATCGACTGGTCTAGGGTGGGGGCTTACAGAAAGAAAAAGATTGGAATGTGATACTACAATCCCATTTTCAAAGGAGATGGTCATTCATTAATTAGCTTCACAGAAAAAACTAGGACCTGGTCTTGGTTGAGTGGTGATTAAGACTGACATCAATTAGTGGAGCAAATGAAATCACTGCTAGAACAGGAGCTGCATTACTGAGTTTGCCTCAGTACTTTGCAACTAGTTATACTTCATACACACTGAGATACCTAAAGTGTTTGTAGTAGGAAAATATCTGATTACAAAAGAGGGGCAGTTTTCTCTGACTAATTTCCGAGGCCAATGGGAACTGAGGATTAACGACGTAGACTTGGGAAATTAATGTGAACAGTAGAAGATCTAACAGCACGTTTTTAACCCTATGTCCACACAGAATGCATTTTGGTTTGTGCTTTAGACTAGGAGTGGCTATAGTGCCTTACTTATGTCTCTATCTGACCCAGAGTGCTTATGTTCTTGGCTTTTGAGTTCAAACTGTTTCCTTGTATGGTATTTTTGTGTAGTGGACAAAGTGAAAGCAGCATTTCTTTCTCTACCTGTTTTCAATTTTTTAAAAATTCTTAAGATAATTTATTATTAAAATAAGTCAATTCATTATGAGGAGACAGTATTAATACAGACTACCAGCAAAGCTCGTTGCAAAAGTGTATGGATATCAAGAGACAGCTATAGACAGCAACTGAAGGCAAAGTAAATTCAAATGCAGCAGCAACAACAAAATAAAGGTTTGCATCTTGTCCAAGAAAATAACCTGACCAAAATCACTGTCCTAACAGCAGGACTTCAAAACAGAAACAACCACAAGACTCAGAAAAAGTATTTTAAAAAGTTGCAGGATCGAGTGACTAATTGATGGTTAACTATTGCAAAATACCCAACTTAATAGTGAAATGAATAGCTTTTACCCGAGTGTTGAAAATGAACTGTAGTATAATATGTTATATGCAGGAGGAGTTGTGGATGATCACATCACTTCCATGACTTCAAGATAGAAAAGGTTTAATGCAGGAGTGTTCAGATGGGTAGCAGCCTTTTTAGTTTGTACATGTAACTTATATGAGGAAGGATCTTTTCTGGGTCTCCAAATGCTTCTTTACAGGAATTTAAACTTCAAGCAGGATGCTGAACAAGCATGAACTTCTTTTATTCACAGAAAACTTCATGGCTCCTGCTCTTTGTCTTTACTTCCTCTGTGATTACAAAACTAAACTGACTGTGTGCAGAGGATAATAAATACGGCTCCTAATTTCTTAGTCAGATTCCTCTTTCATCCTTTCAATCCAGCATAACATGTGCTTGGTCTTATAAGTGATCTCAAATGAACACGTTCTCCAAGACTGACAATCTGAATACAAACATTTGCTCTCCCAGACCCCACATATATTTAAGACAAAAATAGGTTGCCTATGAAAGAAAAAGAGGAAAATGGCAAATGAGAGGGGGCAACATTGTTTTTAAAATTGGAAAAATAATTGTGTCAACAGACAGAGATAGATGTAAACAGAGGCACATCAGGCCAATGTTAGTTATGGCGCATACAATTTGATAAGTGGGCTTCAAAGCTCCTGCTCTTGTCAATCCAAAAATTGGAGCTTTCAAAGATCTCAGCAGGCCAATTTGAATGTTGCCATCTGACCCACAATGGTCAATTATCATTCAATTTTTACACTTATGAACAAAAGCTTCCAATCAAATGTACAACCAGTAATACTATCCCTTGGTTTTGAACATAGGTACAGCATATTGCAAATTGCTACCATGTGGTTTTATAACGAAGTTTAATAGAAAGTTTCTGATCCTTTTCTCCCCCGCTCTTGTTGAGGCAGGCCACAGTTCTCAGATCTTGTACTTGCACACCTGAAAGTCTAACTGTTAGTAATTGTACTAATGAATTAATCAGTGCTAAATGGATATTATTGAAACAGAGAAAAATTGCACTTGGAAAAGAACAAAGCAAACACACAAAATTAAACTATCAGTCACAAGAGGTTTAAGAGAACTGTAGTTTGAATTCATTGACAGAAATCTGAATGGCCAATTGTTGATCCAATTATCTCCTCAGCTTTTGTTTGAGAGTCTGGCTTTGGATTCACATTGGCTTCTTCAGACATGACAAGATTATGGAAAATTCTAGTCAAATAACCTTGTAATTACTAGGGAGCTTTCCAGATGAATTACATCATCATATTGAAATAAGCCAATTAGATTCATCTTTAAACTTTGGAAAGGACACTAATCTAGACTGGAAAAGTAAACCAAAATACTACATAGTTTTTCAGATATTCACACAAATGAATTAGAACGAAAATTACTTGGGCTTAACTACTTTCTGAAAATAATTGTGAACTAAAATAAAACTTACTTTTTCCAAATTAAACTCTACCAAAGACAAAATTTAAAGAAGATTTAAAAAAAAATATATTGGTCACCTTTTCATATTACCAAAAACATCTGATTATAACACAAAGTTACCTGCCATTTAAACCTTATTGCACTTCTTTTTCTTTCAGTTAAAGGGAAATCCAGTCTTTTTACAACACTTTTTCCCTCACCAACCTTTACTTTCCCTTTCATCGTCAAGGCCAATAGTTTATGCTTTTAATAGAACCCCAGAATAAAATATGAAATTTGATCTGTTACTTTATACCTCAGCCTTGCCAAGAATCATCATTTGAGTAAAAATAGAAATAACGTCTAACAGAATTGAATATCTTTATATCAATTTCCTGGAACAAGTTAAATATCATATTGTAGAGAATGAGGTCACCTGCTGTTGTGTGGTTTTAATATAGTTTAATGACATCAACACAAGTGAAATTAATAGCTATTTCTTCCTTTACTAACACAAAGTAAAGCAACTGTTTGCGGAAACTTTATATTTATTAATAGATAAAGAGCAGTTTGAATAATTTCCTTTTTTGGGTTGTTTTCCTGCAGGATCCTGTTAATAGTGTAAAATGCATGTTATACGAGGCACCTTCATTTTACTGGATCTACTTTAAGACAGGAAATTCTTCAGCATTGAATTAGTCATGTATTTACAGCTTTAGAATTTTACACTCAAGTCTTGATTGACCAAGTTGACAATTGAAGCACCATACAACCTAGAAGCCAAAATAACTAATTGTGAATGGCTTCAGAATCAGCAGGTGGACCAAAAGATCCTTGTCAAAGTTCTGACACTAAGCAGGCAAGGGTGTTTAGCACTGTATCAAGAGTCATTTCACACAAATCTTTGGTTCAGTTTACTAACAGACTTGAATAACTGGCAATCAAATCATTGCAAGGGCTTCCTTTATTGTAGCTGTAAATATTTTAGATTTATCTGAAAATCTGCAATGCCTTTTTCTACTATTATATGGACTGGAAACAATACTGCACGTCATAAATTACCAAGGTCAATAAGACTCAACTTGAAAACAGACCTGGTGGGAGGAGAGGTGGATTCTAACTTTTGGTGCTATCAGATTGGTGGAGGGTATAATGGTCATTAAAGTCAATGAAAGAAGTATCAGGTGGGGTGTATATGGGTAGCCAGTGCAAGAATGCCCATGTTACGCCACTATCAATAGTTAAAGTTAGCTCCTCCACTTCCAGGTAAGTCAGAGGCATATGGTTATAATGTTAAACTACAACTCCTGTTGCCGCATTCCATTTATTGCAAACTATGATAATATAAATCCAATATTGTTCAAGACAGTTTTACCAGATAGAATTACTCCACTGCAACAGAAGTTATTAAATTTGAATACTGAAATTAGACCATTACATAGGAGTAGAAACAGAACATCAGAGCATCCAAATACAGTAACCTGTCGATATGATGGTCACGTGAATCAGTTGTGGCAGAAAAGCACGGCCAAAGAAACAGACCTTGTGGCACAGATGGTAAGGTTCACAGATTGAAACTTCATGGTTCTGCTCCTGTTTAATCATTAAGGTTAAAATTTAACAGAAGAAAATGATCAATGCCTCATTTAAAAAAGAAATTGCTTTTTCCCCCTTGTGAGGAATTTCCATCTCTATGTTAGAAGATTACTTCAATCATCCAATAATGATTGCATTAGATACAACATGGGAAGGTCTGCCCAACACTAGCCTAGCCAAAGCTGTAGCTCATGCTGCACTGAAATACTTCCTTTGTTACTTTTAATGGAGTCATGCAAGGATACATCGGCAGATCATTTCTGCTGACATCACTAGACAGTAGTGCAGGGAGGGAGACTATGTATGTTGTCAGGTGAATGAGCATTTAACTGGCAGAGGATTACAAAGAAGAAAAGCATCAATGTCAGCTATTAAACAAATGTGTTCCTTCTGGAGTTAGTCATGTTGCAGAAACTAATTCATCAGACTACAATTAAAGTCCAATATTATACCTTACCTCCAAAACAAGTTAGTTTGCTGGATCAACTGCCCAGCAGTTGTTTAATGAATTTTTTAATTCATTAAATACTTAAATATCCTCCATCATTGTGTGTAGATTTGAAAAGTAAAAAAGAATTGGCATTGTAACAAATTTCTTGATTTCAGCTGAACAAGGCACATGTCAACAGTTTCCTGTTTTCTACTAATATTTTCTATTGGTTGAAGCATGACCAATATGGCTATAATTTACAGTTTAAAAGCACATTTTAGACAGTGAGTGAATCATAACCGTCAGAAATTTCGACACAACATCTGCACCTGGTACTGAGATGATATCTTTTGCATTTTGATGAGCTGATAACTTGCCCAATGCCTGATTGGCTTCAGTGTTATCACTTCTGCTAATAAGGCTGTGTGACCTATTGCTTTTTTTCCCCTTTCATTCCTGAATTGCAGCCAATTTAATATTGCTTTTGTCATTATTTAGAAGTTATTTTCAGAATTAGATTTTGGACCAGGTGAAAAGCCAATCTCAGTGAGGCAAAACATTGGATTGTAAAGTTAAATTTACAAGAAACAAATTCTTGGATAACTCATTGGGAACTGATGTACTCTTTCTGCATAAATTATAAAGTAATTCAAAGACCTGCAGATTATTCTTCTTACATCCTTAAAAGACAATGCTGTTGCAGCATGACATCATTGGGCTCTCAAGTAGGAAATCCTCACATGAAATCACACTCTGGCTTCTCTTAAAAGATAGGTTTCTGCAAGGCAACAAAATTAATACAAATCATGACTGCTTATTTAATGGAGGGAAAGAAGAGTGAAGAAATAAAAGAATTCAAAGCAAGGTAACAATCAATGGATAACAACAATACAGGCCTTGATAGAAGAGGCTATGTGAAAGGCTTGCAAAGTGAAAAAGTTGTCTGATTATTATCCAGTGGTTCCTCCTATAAAATTTGCATGGACACATGAGTTAAGACAGAATCGGGTTCAAGTGTTTTGCCACAAATTGTCAAATAACCTGTTGACACCCACTGTAACAGGTCAGACATTGAGAATGACCATATGAGTGAGACATTGCAGCACTGCCACCACTGGACAATATTCCAACATGGGTCAGTAGAGAGCAGAAACCGAAAAAATGAAAAGGAAAAGTATAAATTTCATTAAAATATAAATAGTTTGGGTTTTTTCCTACCGACAGGGAGGAGTCCCTAAGATTAAAACTTGTTATTTACAATACATTTTTAATGGTCAGTTGGATAGAGCATGGTTTTAGATAAGGAATTCAAACTTCCTCAAAGATATTGGTCCAAATGAAAACAAGGTAGTCCAAAATGTAACAGGCTCAAAAGTTTCTTGCAATGCAATTTCTCCATTAATAATATTTCTAGATCACTAGGATATTCATATTTTTCATTATTATAGGAGGCAGTGATGCCTGATGAATCAGCACATCTTGTTTTACAACTTGTTCACACATATGGCTGATTCTGAATACTTTTTAGCTTAGAATAGGTGAACTTCTTTAAAAAAACAGAAGCTTGAATTTGGAATTTGAATAGAGATTTGCCCTTGTTTGATGATTGTGCTTTAAATTGGTGCTAAATTATATTCAGCAGGTAAATTGAAAAACTAAACATTTTGCATCTACATCAATACAGCTGGTGTCATCCAGTGATCTTTATCAAGTTTAATGCAATAGGTACTACGAGGATTGATTGTGTTCAACAGGTTCTTCTTAATAATTTTCTATGATTTCAATTCATTGACTTGCAAAGCAAGTCCAGTGTAGCAAAGATTATAAGGCCCGTACCAGAGAAGAGCGTGGAATAAAGTGCTAACAATCTAAGATCTACCATTTTTACTTTAACATTTTAATGGGACTTCCTTGCAGAACAGAACAAGAGTAATGAATCTGGAAATTCAAAATTCCATTAAACATTGCATAGCAACATAAATTATTAAACTATGTCAACAAATCATGCAGCAATATATGACAGTTCCTGAAAGTTATGTCAACACACCAGCAAGATAGTGTTAGTTAAATTTTGCTGAACACTGACCTAATCATATTATTGGCAAAGGATTCACATCTTAATACTCTTTTCCGCATTGCCTAAATTCCTGTTTTCATTCCTATTGTATTTTGCAGTGGTCAGAAAATGCCTGTAAAAGCTTTAGTTTGCAATCTGTGAGATAATACAACATAACTAACACTTCTGGTGAGCACATCCCTATTTTCTAGCCCTCTCTAGGACTCCAGATTCATCTCCAACTCACAAGTCTGATATACCTCCCATGAAACACCAGGAATAGAAAGTGACTGTGCAACACTCTTTCAGCCCAAATTCCTTATTTCTTTTTAGGAAAGTGCCTCATTATGTTCTATATAAATGGTCAATTCTTCGAACCCATCAGCAGTAACTAGGGTCATCCTAAGAAGGACGTAGAGTCAAATGATATAATAGTTACATGGAAAAATGTATCATATTTCTTAAGTTTCAGTTGAAATAAACTTTCATTCTATGAGCAGTAGAGGGTAAAGTGAAATCCAAATGGTTACTAACTTACTTGTTTGAAAGTCAAAGAAAAATAACGCAAATGCGTGAAGTCAGTGTTCTGTTCCACTTGCTGCCACTGCACAAACTACTGCACAGCCTTACAAAATGTGCCTAATAAGTATGTTTTTAACTTTTAAAACAAACATAGTAAAGACAAAAGCCCATAAAATAAGCAGAGGAACTTCTCCAAGATTGGCTTACAAGAGGTTCATTGGCGGGCAAGTATAATCATATTTGTCAATCTAGAATGAGTAATCTTTGATTCAACTCATTGTTATGCCCCAGTTCAATCTGTGCTTCCTTGGCAGTAAAATATTGTTGATTATTTTAGCTGAATGAAGCTGCTGGCGTAACCAAACAGCTTGTTCAGAGTTTATTTCAACTAAAAGTGAATCAGGGGCCCACATATTAAACACACTATTTCCTATACCTGTACAATGTTTAGTAACACACTTATAAACAGACCTAATTTAATTTGAAATAAATTTTGTTAGAAATTCTAGTGGGACTTTTCATTTCCCCTTTTGTTGTATTCCAGTGGCAGCAAACAAAGCTCACAGATGCAATGTTTTGATTACGAAAATAAAAGTAAATGCAGCTGAATGAGATGAAATCATGGTATTTGGGCAATAGGTTACTGTCCTGCCTGGCTCCCATGGTTTTTAAAGAAAAAATGTAAGCAGCAGAATGCAAAGAATGTTTTGTAAAGATTCAGTTTCTATATATTCTGAGAGCTGAGTGGCTTTAAATTTGTGACTGTGTGAAGATATTCATTTTACAATGTGCTCTACTCCTAGTGCCCAAATTTTTGAAAGCAATTTTCTTCTTTTATTTTTAATATAACTCATATAAATAAATGTTGAACTAAAATAATTTTGGCAGATGTTTGAGATTCGTGATAACTATAGACAATGTCTTTCTATGCCATGGCAGTTAAGTACCATGGATGGTGAGTGAACCGCGTTAAATTCAAGCAAAAGCTTTCCTCTTTTTGCCCTACATTTCATTTTCAGTTGGTTGGTGGTGCTTGGACGAACACTCCCCTTGACTCCGTCCGTGGCAACTTGGCTGGTGGCTCCATGGCATCTGTTACTAATGTTGGTTCATTGTCCATTGGAATTTCTTGTTGACTATCATCATCACTTTCTTCTTCTTCTTCCTCCTCATCTGAATGAGATGTTTTAAAGGAAAAATGATACAAATTCAGAGTCACGTAAATAAATAATTTGACTTCGCCTGCACAAAAACCCTTCAGGGAATATTTACTTTACGTAGATATTTTTTAGAATAAGAATTGGGCATAATGATGAACGTGGTTGAAGTAATATAAAGAAACCAAATTCCTAAGAAATAATGAACATTGCATTATGGCATTAAAATTGAAAAATATCCTAGGCAAAAGATGTAAAGAGTTTAAAGATGACAAAGAAGGAAGCTGAGTCAATGAGGTGGGTTTTGAGGAGGAAAAGAGGTGAGGTTGTTTACAAAACTAGGCCATGGAGCCTAGCCTAGTTTTATGAAGGAAAAGCTTCCAAAGGGGAGAGAGACAGATACACAAGAAGCTGGATAGAGGTAGGCCATGATGTACTGGGAGAGACTACAGATATGGGAAGCAGACTGATCACGAAATGATTTAAATACAGGGATAGGAATTCTAAATTGGAATACTTGATGAACAGATACCAATTTAAGCCTGCAAAGAGAAAGATGATAGCTGAGTGGCAGCTGGTGCATGGTAAGATATACAGATGAGCTTAGTGCTCTAAAGCAGGAATCAGATTAAGGTTGAACAGCGTACTGGGGCTGGGAATAGAATTAGTAGTCGAGGTACAAATCTTGGGCAGGGGCTGAAGATAATGGTTTTGGTCTGCCCAATGTTTATCAGGAGAAAATTGTGGCTAATCTAGGGCTGGATGTTGGGTAAATAGAAAAGTAGTGGAAAGGCCAACAGAGAAAAGGTAGAGCTGGTTGTAGATAGCGAAAAGTAAATGCTGATTCCATGATAGTTAAAGTAGAACAGGCCAAGGGTAAATCTTTGGATATTCAAGAGTGCAGTCCAGAAGAAAAATCATTGCTGGAGATGCAACGGCCATGATTAGATAGATAACAACAGAACCAAGTGAAGTCGGTCCCACTGAGCTTGACATTTTGTAGGACTTTAGACAGTAAAGGATGATTGGCAATGAGGAATACATGCTTAAAAAAAGCTCAATACCAATTACACATAGATAGAAATTACAGTGTATAAATAGACCATTCATCTCAACAAATCTGTGTTGATGTTTATTCTTCAAATTCCATTGTTAATACTGGGATATACATAATCTGAGCTAGCTCTGGACACAATTCCATTCAACAAGCTTAGTTAGATATTGTGAAAATGTGAGTTAATTCCTACTTTTGCATACTTTTAGATATTTTCACATTTACCTTCCACATGGAATCACTCATCAAGATGTTCCAAAAAACTTACTTGCACAGAAATAATTTAAGGAAGTGACAGGATGCAACTGTACATTACAAATAAATGAACAGCACTTTGCAGCAATAAACAGCCACAGTATTCAGTACAGTACATGGTAGTCATCATTCCCAATCAAGTGGTTGTGTTTGTTGAATCAACATAAATGCCCAAATCAGAGTAAGGATGCAAGGCAATCTGTGGGCTTAAATTATAAAACTCGCAGTCCAAATGAGGATTTTTTTTATATCCCTGGTGTACAATGTCTCTCCCTCTCCAGATTTGTGTAAATGATCAACTTGTCCCAAAGTTTAGAAAGCTTCCAATACTACAAACTCAGTTATAAAATAAACACAAGTGTTGATTTTTATTTGTGTTCAAGCACATTGCCTACCTTTGTCAGGATCCAGTGGGTTTAAAGCCCGTCCAAGATCAGCAAACTACATTAAAAGAAGAAACTTGTCTTATTTTGCCTTTAACGTGTTGCATTACAAAACTGAAAGAGAACTAGACCAGCAACTCAAGCAGTTGAGTACTGCATGACATCCTCTTGCGTTTAATCATTTTAATGTTACAATAAATACTTCTATCACTCGTTTCACAAAATTAAACTATGAATTTAAAATAAATTGTAGGTTGCATTAATTTGTCATTCTTTAGGAGTATAAACTTAAAAATAAATTTATTCCTTTTAAAATTGCATTCTACATTATTTTTACACAACACAGTTAACAATTATTTATTTATTTTATTTGGAAAAGTAAACAGTATTTCAACAATCGATGCAACAATTAAAGGTTTGGCAAGTAACATTTATGTCAGCAAGAGTTCAGCATGAAGATTAAAATTACCACATTAGTACTT
The DNA here is from genome assembly GCF_021869965.1 of Rhincodon typus. Classification (NCBI taxonomy): domain Eukaryota; kingdom Metazoa; phylum Chordata; class Chondrichthyes; order Orectolobiformes; family Rhincodontidae; genus Rhincodon; species Rhincodon typus. The sequence goes on from NW_025966623.1 coordinate 16,784, forward strand.
TATAAATTAAGAGATTTATAAATTTACAATTATGAGAACAAGATGGAGATAGGAGATCGCATACAACTTACCTCACCCATGACAGCAATGGGTGTTTCTCCCTTTGCCTGTGCCACACGATGCTCTATCAAATAGTACATGTATTCATCATACAGGAGGCGAATGAGATGAAAGGACCCAAAACTTGCTGCACTCCTCAAAGTTAAATCCCGAATCACCATTGAACTAAATTAAATAGAACAGTTCTTTCTGAAGTTCCTTTAAATGTGTCATTAATAAGACTTTCTTGCTACATATTTTCTAAAAGCACATACCATTTTGGAAACCTATAAGCAGCCAACATTAGATTTTGGCTTTGAAAGAAGGCAATGTTACAAAGAAGTGTTTTTATAGCTGGTTTCCACTTGCCACCTACTCCTTAATTATCTAATCACAACAGGAAATGTATTAGGTGGAGGTTATGACAGAATGATAAAAATGTTTGCAGCACAAAAAGAGACCATATACCCTTGTATCAGTGCCACTCGCTGCAAGAGCAACTTAATTAGTCCTTTACTCTGCAACCTTTTCCCATGTCCTGTAAGTTTTTACTTTGTTCATTTAATTCACTTTGAAATCCTCAATTAAATCTGCTTCCACCACCCTCTCTGGCATTCCAGATCCTAACCACTCACTGTCTAAAAATGATTTTTCTCATGTTGCCACTTGTTCTTTGGTCATTCACCCTTAAATTGGTGTCCTCTGGTTCTTAAATGCTGGTCTGCCAATGGTAAAAGTTTCTCCTTATCCGCCATCATGATTCTAAACATCTTTATCAAATTGCTTATCAACCCTTATCCTCTTGAAGGAAAACTCTCTGATTTTTCGTTGTTACTGAAGTCCTTCATCCCTAGAAACATTCTTCTAAATCTTTTCTGCACTCTTTCTAAGCCTTCAAATATCTCTGAAGATGCAATGCCTAGGACTGGGCATAATACTGCAGTTGAGGTGAAAATTGTATTTTATGAAGGTTCATCATGACTTCCTTGCTTTTGTAGTCCATGCCTATTTATGAAGCTTAAGATCCTATTTGTTTTTTTAACCACTTTCTCAATTTGCTCTACACCTTGTATCTCAGTACATGTGACAATAATAAATCAAATCAAATCAACAATGTGGGCATACATGTTGCCAGGTCTCTGCTCTTGCACCCTTTAGAATTATATCTTTTATTTTATATTGTTTCTCTTTGTACTTCCTGTTGATTAAATTTCATCTGTTATGCCTCCAACAATTCCATCAGCCTATTTATGTCTTCTTGAAGTCCATCGATTATCTAACTGATGGATCATAATACTTCCATTTCTGAGTCATCAGCAAATTGTGATACTGTCCTTTACATAGACAAGTGTAGATTATTAGTTTAAATAGAAAAGCAGTGGTCTTGGGAATGACGCCTGGGAACCTCTACTGTATAACTTTCTTCAAGTTAGAAAAGAAGATGTTTACCTGTTTCCTGTCATTCTTCCAACTTGATATCCATACTGCTATTGTCCTTTTTATTCTATAAGCTTTGACTTTACTGGCAGTGTATTGTGCAGCACTTTATCAAATGATTTTCAGAAGTGCACTTCATTATACACATTATCCTCATCAATCCCCTAGATTAGCTCATCAAAAACTCAATCAATTTATATAAACACAATTTACCTTTGTGTTAGCTTTTGTTAGCTAATCCACACTTTCTAAATAAAAGTTAATTTTGTCCTGGATTATCAGATCATCATGATGTGAACTTGACTCGTGATCATAGCTGTAAGCTGGTCATCTTGCAGTAGCTGCCTATGCAGTATGTAATGCAACTACATGCACAATATTCAAATACAGGAAGTAAAGGGTATGAATATATTTCTTAATAAATATACTCCTGTTTATTAAATAATCTGGACACAACTTGGGTCATTTGCAAATTCTGTCTATATTTTTCTATCATGTAAATCTGTTATTAATGGATTTAATGTGAATAAACAATCTTATTTATCCTATGATTTGGAATAGTTATTGAGACATTAGGCTTTGGCATGATACAGGTTATCAAAGCATATTTTACATTGCCTATAGAAAGAAATTCTAGGATTAATCTTGATCATTTGTACAAAGCAATTTTAAGTCTACTATTAAAATATATCGAAACTGAATGACTGGAGAAAATTCAGTGCTCAAGTGTTTGCCTGCTCCAGCCAAAGAACCAGAACCAATGGTTACAGTCTAAGTATATGAGGAAAACCATTTAGGACAGAGATGAGTACAAACTTCTTCATCCAGAGAGTGGTGAGCCTGTGGAATTTACAGCCACAGAAAACAGTTGAGGTCAAAACATGACATGATTTCAAGGAGGTGTTGGATATGTCATAAAAACCGAAAGAACCGTAGATGCTGTGAATCAGAAACCAAAGCAGAAATTGCTGGAAAAGCTCAGCAGGTCTGGCAGCAAATGATGAAATTTGAGAGAGCGGAGCTCGTTAAAACTAGATTAAAAATCTCGGATATGCGATTTTTTCTTGCAGATGTTGATTTTTGTTGGTACTTAATTTTGGTGTGGATAGGCGAATTCGTGACTCATCGATAGAGGATTTACTGTAACATACTGTAATTGAATTTCCTGTGCATCACGACACATACTAAGTATATTTTCATTTAATAACACATTTCTACCTATGCAGAACAACATTATAACACCCACCTGTAGAAGGACCACTTGAGCAGGAACTGTTTGGCAGCCTTGGGGAAACTAGGACTGCCATGATACGGTTTGAGGACCTGGGTTACCACGCTGTCTAACCAGGATGCCCATTGCTCTAAGGAGTTCTGTTGCTGTAAAGTCATTTTAAAATCCTGTTCCAGCCTTTGCACAACACCATCCTCACAACGACACACCCACGAAGCTTGTTCCTGAGAAAACCATTAAGTCACTATTACAGTACAGGTATACCTGCTCATCAAATATAAACTGATTTTCAAAAGGCAAGATATGCAGCCAGAAATTTCTCTCACTGACATAAAGACATTAACTAGAGGCTGATCTAGCTCTTCTGATTAGTTTCACACTACATGAACTCATAACCAATACAGAATCAACTCTGACTAAATTGAGAAGGTGCAAGTGACAAATCACAAATGACAGTTTGACTTTGATCGATAGCATCTTAGAGTCAGAGGCTTGTAGGTTCAAGCTTTGCTTCAGGATTCAGGTGAGTTTGACACTTAAGTACAGTACTAAGAAAATGCTGCATTGGTCAGATGAAAAATGGCAAAACTAGAATCTATTTGCTTGCTCTTGTGGTCAAGATGGATATTAAATATTCCATGGCATTACTCGGGGTACAAAGTTTTCCAACTTCTCTGGCTAGCATTCATCCCACAGTCCACACCACTAAAAACAGATCTCATCGCTTTGTGTGTCATCTGAATCATGCTATGTCCACATAATAACAGTAATTGCATTGGAAAGTAATTTTTTGAACTTGAAGCATTTTAAGTTCTATATAATTGTATGTCTTCCTGTAACTAAATTGATTAACACCTTCCAGCTATTATATTGATATGGTATTTGCTTTAATATAACATAAACAGCAGATGACACATGTACAGACTTCTACCATATTCTTCCTTTCATCTTGGATTCAGAGAGATCATATCTAATGTGTGGTATCACCAACCCCCTCAACTATTATTTTCTTCTTCTTTCCAAGTGTTAGGAGAGGTTTGGATCATTTTATGTCTGAGGATATGGGCAGTTGATGTTTTCAGGCTATCTGACCATTGAATATCAGAGTTAAGGCAGATGCTGGCATTAACCTACTGCTACACAATGTCATTTCCAGGAATGGGTCAAAGGATAACAATTAAATGAGGTATTATCTGGTTAATCCTTTTTTTCTCCCTAAATCAGCGCACTAAATCCACAAAATGGACTGATCTTCCAGTCAGTGGGGAAGCAATGACATTCTCCGCTGATCTTAAAGAAGGCTGCCAACAAAGATATAGCAATCTCTGTGGTGTAGACTTTCCTTTATTGATGGTAGTTTCTTTCTGGTGCTGAGTGAAGGAAATACCAGGCATACAGCAGCAGCGATGGTTTCAAGCAAGGTAAGCAGCCAGTCACATTAAAATATTCCCATACACACCAAACAGGGAAGCAAAAGGTTCACTACTTTTAATTTACTCTGTTTAACAAGTGATTTGTGACGTACACATGGGCTTAAAGTAGAAGATAAAATATCTTAACTTTGGACAATTTTAAAAGATATGTAGAATTTATGATAGTAGAGAAACTTCCAATTGATTGATTTAGCAGATCTCCTGTACTCAATTTCTAAAGAAGCAGGGTTTCCGTCACAACAACCGCCAGCTTCTGCATTTAACGATGTATGTGTGAACTTCAAAGGAGTAATGATAGCAACCACTGACAGTTCTGTCCTCATCACCAACATAAAATCCAGACCAGTGCTCCCTTAACACTGCTTGGTTGAGTTCAGCTAATTCGAATGATTATGATTGGACCTGGAGCTTTTCTCTGGTGCAGTCTAATTACCTGAACATTTGCAAAATCTACTCGGTTTAAATCACTCAGCATCTGGTTAATCTGTGCAGTATTCTGCAGCACAGCACGGGCTGCCTGAGCAAGATGATTTAAGGATGTGTAACGTCTCAGAGTCTGTGCAAAGGCACTTGCAGCTGCCACCTACAGGAGTTAGAAATGAACAGCAATGAATACTTAAGGACCAAATACAATTTAGAACTTATTAACAATGGGCCAGTGGTGAGTGAATAAAACAGTCAAGGACTAATCTATTTTCTGATATAGAGTTTTAAAACACAAGTTACAGTGATTCATTTAAAGAATAAAATTAATCGAAGTGTTACAATTTTAAAAGGAACACCTTGAATAAATCTTTCCCCTACACATCCTGGAACAACGTGCATTAGAGTATGTGTTATGCTTGAAGGGCATCTGAAACTCAGATATCAAATTTAACACAAACAAAACGGCCTCCAGGTCGACACCATACAATTTGAGGCGATGGAGTGAATACATGCTTATACTATTAAGTACAACATATAAAAGTGTTAAAGCTGTACTCGTAGTAAAAACAATTTCCTTAAACAGATGATAAGCACATCATTCAGTTGGTAGGGCTCTTGAGGTGCAGTGGTAAAGTCCCTACTTCTAGGCTTGAATGTCCAGGTTCATGTTGCACCTGTCCCATAGATGCGCAAAAACACGTCTGAAGAGATTGATTAAAAATTAGAATCTTTTCAAATCTTCTAGAGTCTTCTGACACTGTGACAGTGCCCCTATCTTTGAAATTTTGGGCCAGAAGGTCCAGGTTCACATCCACTTATCCTAAAGTGTGTTAAAACATGTCCAAACAGTCTAATTAAAAATACTTATCCTTCAACTGGTCTAATTTTTTGGCCCATTACAAGGTTGTTCCTCATGATCTGATTTGAAATTTTAAATGTTCCTGCTCCTTTTTCATCTTTAAAAACTGTATTTTGGTTGCAGAAGTCACATGAAGAAAATCTATGTGTAAATGAATTCCTCAGCCCACAGTAGGCCTGATACCTCACTGTACTTTGATGACCTGTTACTTAAACTATGTAATGAAGTGCAATGATATATGATTTATTTGATGAGGGATATCAAAGAAACGAATAGATCACATTCCTGATTTTTAAAAATAAATCAGTATTTGGATTTATCAAACATGAAAAATATATCAGATGCACAGAAAGGGTACCACAAATGAAATTATTAGGTTATTCAATCATTTACAACTCATATTGTCAAATATAATTCGAGGTCACTGCTCTCCTGTACGTTCTAAAGCTTTCCTTCAATATACACACTCCCTTGATCTGGCCATATTATGTAACTTATCTGTTTTCAGGGTCCTGATCAAAGACAAGACCATGTCTGATCACTCCATTAGACTATTGCACTAAACATTTGGTCAGCCACAAATTGAGTCTATATCTCTTATATAATTTCCATCTCAATATATCTACTTCAATTCTTGCAAAATCATCAACATGCACTCTGTCTGTTCCTGAAACTCTTCTCTATGCCTACCTTATCTCCAGATTCGTATTTTCCAAAGATCATTCGGCCGAGCTTCCTATTCTCTCCATTTCTCAGACTCTTAGTTTCTTATAAATCCCACTATCCCTTTGACAACCATGCCTTCAGCTGCTTTGACTCTTTGGAATACCTTCTCCAAACCTTCTCTGAAATATCCCGTCACCAAGTCACCCTTTATTTACACATAAAGACTGCTTGACACTGATCCAGCTCCAGCCAGGGTTCCCTAATTGGACCAGATTAACAGCCCCAATCAGGGAACTCATATTCTATGAGGTCCACCTGGTTGACCTCGTTACAATCACTATATCCCTCCCTCCTCGAAGTCAGAGGATATAGATTGGTTCCTTTTTTTTAAAGCTCCTCCTGGGGTGTTTTAGCACCGGGTCAGGTTCCTCCAACTCTACCTCTGATACGGACGGTGTGTATCACACATTAGCTCACCTCCTGTGCCCAGAGTGTCTCAGAAGAAATTCATTCTCTTCTTCAGGTGGCAAAGGCCTCGAGGCGGCATCATCCACCATGCCTATCTCAGATTCTGAGGTATCTTCAACATTTGACAGAGAAGGAGAATCCACACGTTCCAGAACAGTCAAAAAGTCTGTTGAAGAGTCGGGCACGTTTTGTTCCTGCACCATTTGCGAGTTTGCAGCTTTCATATGGTCCACATGCTCATTCAGGACTCGAACCTTATACCTCACATCGACCATGCCTCTTACCCATGCTGGACTGTTCCTATGGCTCCTACAGGAAGCTTTGTCCTCTGAAGTAAACTCTCTCTCTCACCTAGTTGAATCTTGTGTGCAGCATTGGTGTTCCTCATGCCATTTCATCCACACCCCCAAGTCCAGGAAGATCAGAGTTAACCTACAGCAGAGTCTTCTCCCCATTAGCAACACTGCTGGAGCTATCCCTGTAGTTGCATGAGAGAGTGGTCCGATAATCAAATTGGAACCGGACCAGTTAAGTATCTAGTGAAGCTGTAGGCTGTTTCTTTAAGCCTGACTTCAAAGTTTGAGCTGCTCTTTCTGCCAGACTATTGGATGATGAAAGGTATGCAGCTGTCATTACATGTTGAATAGGATATGTCGAATACTGAAATTCCCTGCTGGTAAATGATGCCTCTTTATCAGTGACCAACACAGAGTCTGTGTACTGCAAAAGATGCACGCAGTTTTTCTTGTGTCGATCCTGCATTTGACGAGTGAACTCTACGCCCGTGCAACCAATTTTGAGTGTACATCCACAATGACTACGAATATTGAGTCCATGAAAGGACCTGCATAGTCAACGTGTAGCCGAGTCTAGGGTTTATTGGGCTATTCCCACAAATATGGGGGAGCTGTTTGTGGTAATTTTTGTCCTTGTTGGCACCCTGGGCAATGCCCCACCAACACAGCTATGTCTGCATCTAATTCTGGCCACCAGACATAACTTCTTGCCAACATCTTCATTTTGGAAACCCCTGGATGACCCTGGTAGAGTTCGGCCAGTATCTGGCAGCGACCTTTGCTCAGGACAATCACTCTTGCTCCCCATAATAACATGTCATCCTCTACTGTGATCTGGTCTCTCTGGGTCCAAAACAGTTTTAATTCTAATCATGACGGCCCTTTGGATTCCCCCATCACCTCCAGCTGTTTCAGTTTTGCAAGGGCTGGATATTTCGGCATCCAAAGTCTGATATTGTCAGCTGTGACTGGAAGTGTGTCCAGAAAATTGAAAAGCATTATGGACTCTTCCAATGGCAGTACCAACGGGCAGTGTATCTGCCAGTGGGAGGCAGCTCAATGCATCCACATGTGCTACTTGGCCTCCTGGATGGTGTTCGAACTGACACTTCGTATGAGAGCCCATCACTGAATTCAGCCTGAAGCTATGAGTGGCACTGCCTTATCCTCTTTAACAAGACCTAGCAGGGGTTTGTGGTCCATTATTATTACAAATTTATGTCCGTAAAGGTATTGCTGAAACTTCCTGACTCCAAATATGACTGTCAAACCTTCTCTCTCGATCTGGATGTATTTATGCTCTACATTAGCCAAAGTCCTGGATGCACACGCTATTGGGCGTTCCTCTCCATGAGGCCACCTATCAGATAATGCTATCCCAACGCTATATGGGGAGGCATTGCATATCAAAACCAGATGTCACTAGGGATCATAGTGTGCCAAAACCTTAGAGGACGATAGCTGTTTCTTCACTTCTCTAAAAGCTATGGCTTGGCTACACAACCATTTCCAAGGCTGACCCTTTTTTCAGAGTTGATGCTCAGGTGCCAGGTTGTAGGCCATGTTACAAATGAACTTTCCATAATAATTCACCAGCTGAACACCTAAGCTCCGGTATAGATGTGGGAGCCAGGGCACCTTTAATTGCCCTCACTTTATCTTCCAACAGGTGTAACCCGGTCTTGTCAACTCTGTTGCCCAAGTAGGTCATTTAGGATGCCTGAACCACACAGTTTTCCCTTCTAAGGCATACATCCACCTGGAAGAAACATCTAAGTACTAATGTTTAAGTTCTCTAAGTGCTCTTTATAGGTCTTCCCTGGTTTTAGCATGTCATCTAGATAAATGGTGACCTGGGGTAGATCTTGTAAAATATTCTCCATTGTCCACTGAAAAATTGCATAGGCTGACCATACCCCAAATGGCAGTCTTGTATATTGGTACAAATCCTTGTGGGTATTAATTGTAGCATACTTCTGGGAATCCTCATCTAACTGCAATTACAAGTACGCATGGCTCATGTCCAGATTTGTGAAAGCGTATAGATCCTCTATGCAGGGGATTGGGTGTTTATCCAGCTGTGAAAAGTGGTTTACCGTTTCTTTAAAATCCACATAAAGGTGAACTGACCCGTCAGGCTTCATGATCGATATGACCGGTGCAGCCCATTCCACAAATTGGACTGGTTTGATGATTCCTTCACTTTTCAGCCTCTGGATTTCTACTTCTACTTTTGCCCGAGAGGCAAATGGCACTGGGCAGGTCTTGTAGAGTCGTGGAATGCTTCCTGGTCAACTTGCAAAGTGGCCTTGGCTTCTTTGATAATCTCTAGACCTTCCTGAAAAACTTCTGGGTATTTAATTAGGACTTCACTTAGGCAGCCATTTTCTAATTGAAAAATGTTGAGCCAATCTAGGTGAACTTTTCTCAACTAATTTCACCCCAACAAGCTTGGGCCTGTGCCTTTTACGACAATCAGTGGCAACTGAACCAGCTGCTCCTCCTAAGAGACTGGAACCGAAATTGTTCCCTTATTCTGTAAAAGGTTCCCCAGTATAGGTCCTCAGTCTAGCTGAAGTCTTGCACAAACTTAAGCATTGGCATCCAGAGCGCATTTTGTTAAAGACTGGTTCTGCGATCACTGAAATGGCTGGACCCTTGTCAACCTCCATCTGAACTGGGTGACCATTTAACCAGATGTTTATTTTGACTGGTTCTGATTAGGATGTTGGTAAGCAATTTAACTGTTCCAAACCAGATGTAGGTGGACTTTCCAGGGTTTGCACTCTCCTGGATACCGGCCTAGGAATTTTCTTACTCACTTTAGGTCTAGTAGGTCTATTTTGCTGAATCGAGTCTGCACACCGGCAGCAAATACAATGGCTTGCCGGCCCAAATCCTGAAGAAAATGTTAACCGTTTGGCTGAATTTTTCTGATGAAGGGTCTAGGCGCGAAACGTCAGCCTTCCTGCTCCTATGATGCTGCTTGCCCTGCTGTGTTCATCCAGCCCTGCACCTTGTTAACTCTGGCTGAAGCTTGGCTTTGTTTTGAAGTTTCGCTGACCTAGAGTCCCTCTGTTCAGGATATGTCCGGAGTGAGGCTGTGCAATTACCTCCATTCCAGTGGTGTTTCCTCAAGCTCAGTCGGACTGGTGAGAATGTTCAATTCCAGGGGAATACCCAGCTACTCATATGCTCCACTTGCCGTATTTTCCAATGACAAAGCCAGTTGTGGTGCCTGTTTGAAGTCCATTTGGGCTTCAGCTAATAGGCGCTTTTGCATGGTTACATCATTAATCCCACTGAAATAACTCCACAAAGGCTAGTATCCCGTCACCAAGTCATCTGCTTTACATATGCAGACACCTTGACACTGATTCAGCTCCCTCAGAGCCAGCTCTCAGGGTGAACAGGACGTCTGACATTCCTGTTCTTACCTGTCAGCCAGAACTCACTGATTGGACCAGATTACCAGCCCCAGTCAGGGAATTCACATTGTATGAGGTCCACCTAGCTGACATCATTACAATCACTGTAACTGTCAGCTATCTTTTCAGACCCTCCTCAAAACATAGCTTTTTGATGAAGTTTCTTATTGCTCCTACTATCTGCTTCTAAGGCTTTTTTGTCTGATTATGCTTCTGTAAAGTGTCCTGGGATGCTTTTCCAGGTTAAAGATGCTGTATAAATACATACTATTGGTGTATGTTCAATATCCATGTTCTTAGGCACAGTAAAATTTGCCTCATGTCAGCCATTTTTTTCTCCTGACCTTTCAAGCTGTGTTTCTGATTTCAAGTTTGCCAGTATTGAATGTGATTGATATCAAGTCATCAACTTTTGATTAGATAAAACTGAAAAAAAATGAATATGATCATGATTATATTTGTCTCTCCTAAAGCTACAGTGCATTGCCCTTTGCATCAGTTTACATTTACAGAACTGAGAAACTTATCTTACCTTCACACGAACCATTTCTTCAGGAACGTTCATCATAGCATTGGTTAACCAGTTTTCCAAGCTTTTTGCAAAATTTCGAATTGCTTGAGTCAAGGCACCTGGAAACCAAGTAATTGCAGTTAATAGCTGTAGATAATGTGCCACAGTGCACATGACTACCAGACATATATCCATAAAACTGTTCTAGCTGTACTTGTAACATTATTTAACTCTACTGGAAATACTCACTCGGGATAGGTCGTAAGACATCTGGGATAAGGATCTCCACCAGACCTTGGTAAAGCATGTTATCACAGTATTTCGTCCACTTCAGAGATGGCTCATACTTACAGAGAACAACCAGGCATGACTTAGGGAGGCGCTTCTCAGATTCATCATGACTACAAAAAGGAAACATTGAGTTAACAACAATTTGGGTCATTATCAATGACCATGTAATTGGTTAGTTTCTTTTCTGAGTGCTAAAGAGGTTCCTGACAAAATATCTTGACAGTTTTTAAATATCTACAATGCCATTCTGTTGGAATTAGAGCTCTGGTTTAGTTGATTAATCCAATGCAACACCCACACCCCACCTTATCTATAGCTCACTTCAATTTCTTTCCCACCCTCACTTTTCTCCTGCAAGATGTTCTATCAATCACTCACACTGACAACCCTGAGCCATCACTGGACTGGGAAGTGTTGTATCGCCAAAATGTCTTCCACAAAGTTTCAACCAGAGTAAACTGTAGGTTCACCATCACATCCAGGATAGCCTACAGAAAGAAGACAAAGAAATTTGAAGAATTTATTACTATTTTAGTAGTAATTTGGCTTGCAATGCCATTAATAAACGAAATATGAATTAAGAATGCATTCATTCCAATAAATTCTCTTTATACACAAAAAATATTATGAACTCTAGGAAAAGAAATTGAAAGCTTTAATATAAGATTGAGAATAGCATAAGTAAGGCAAAGACAAAAGTAATACATTGGTAAAAGTTTACTTTAATAAGTTGAGAATGAAACTTGGGAAAATTAAAGGAACGTTCAACTGACAAACAAAGAAATACAGCAGCTGAGAGGCGTTTCAGTGACCAATAGTGTGTGACAGAAATACATTCCACCAAAATGTAAGACAAAAATAGCCAGCAATAGAACACCACGGATGAATAAAGAAATAAGGAATAAAGTGCAACCAAATTCAACGGTGCACATTGGCTGAGATTTACTGCAGTAAATCTCACCTACTTGAAAAAATTAGTGTGAAACCAGTGTCATTTTTCTCTCAGAGACCCAGCAATATTGGGCATTTATCTGGGCTGTATTAGGCTTCCCATCTGAATAAGCCCTCGGTAGGCAGAAATCCTTCCTTGAGAGCCGCTGCTCCATCAAAGGCTGACAGTTCTCCAATACCAGCGTCACTTCTAGGAATGGTAGCTACATCCAGTACCACAGTGATCGATTCACCAGGGATTGCTATTGGAGAGGAGATGGAGTTTGGTGCCCAGCCTCTCTAGTTGACGAGTCCCTCAGTCCATCATTTAAAGGACTCAACTGGCTTCTGGGATGGAAGGCCACTTGCAAAGCTTTCCTGCTCTAGATCTTATTGGACAGATGGACATCCTGTATTTTCTTGCATGATCACACGCCCTTGAACCCTGGAGGGGGACCCATTAAATTTTGCCCATTGAGTGCGCAGTCAAAAAGGAGGAGATGACAAAAAAAACTTTAGAAAGAAGGAAAATAACTAGAAGGCAAAGTGAAACTACAAATTTAAATTAACATCTAATAAAAACATTCTACAGATACAAACAACAAAAGAAAACATGGAGGGGATAGGGCTGCTAAAAGATAAAAATAATAAATGCACACGTCTCAACACACGACAAAGATATTAAAACATTTACTGATGGTGGCTGGGAAAACGTCAGTTTATTTGCAGAAAATAGGGAGGAGGGTGGGGTGGGGAGTAAACGATAGGATAGAGCCCAAAGAGAGAGAAAGACAGTTGGACAGACAAAGGAGTTGCTAACCATCAGGCTGGGAGGGTGAATAGTTGTTAATGGGGACTGTTAGTGACTAACAACAGGGGGTGTGAAATGGCAGGCTATGTGGTCACAAAGCCTGGTGTGTGGGGTAGGGGGCTGGGACATGGGAGAGGCCCTAAAATTATTTAACTTGATACTGAGTCCGGAGGGCTGGAGGGTCCCCAAGCGGAAAATGAGGTGTTGTTCATCCAGCTTGCATTGGGCTTCGCTGGAACACTGGTGCAAGCCAGAGACAGAGATGTTGGCCAGGGAGCAGGATGGTACGTTGAAGTGGCAGGCAACAGGTAGTTCAGGGTCTTTTGTGCAAGCAGAACGTAGATGTTCTGCGAAGTGGTCGCCAAGTCTACGCTTTGTTTCCCCAATGTAGAGGAGACCACACTGCGAGCAACGAATGCAGTAGACTAGATTCTGGGAAGTGCAGGTAAAGTGTTGCTTCACCTGGAAGGTATGTTTGGGCCCTTGGGTACTGGGGATGGAGGAGGTAAATGGGCAGGTGTTGCACCTTCGTCGGTTACAGGGGAAGGTGCCGTAGGGCTGTGGGTAGGTGTTGGGGTGAAGGAAGTGTGGACCAGGGTGTCCCGGAGGGAACGGTTCCTGCAGAAGGCAGACAAGGGGGGGGAGGGGAATAGCTTAATGTTGAGGGCTGCATAGATTATGGAATATTTACTCAAAGATAAAAAAGAAGTGCATCTAGAAACGAAAATTATAATAGTTTCAAAAGGAAAGTCATGTCTTACCAATCTGACTGAATTCTTTGAGGAAATAACAGAAAGGAGAGATGAAGGCAATGCATTAGGTATTATGATCAGAATTCTACAAGAACTGGAACGACGTGGGACATGGTGAGAACTGTTACAGAATTAAGCAGGAAGTCCAGTGAGGCCTATCCCAACACCAGTGAAAACTTGCTCCATTTTTAAACCACTTTCTGGGTGCTGAGGCAAGATTCTTGCTGGAGACTGATGGAACGCCAATTAAGGACAATTATTGCTTGTTACCAACTTATTAACTGTACAAACTAAAAACCAAAATAACTGCGGATGCTGTACTGTGGAAGGGTCACTGGATCCGATGATTTTGTCTTCACAGGTGCTGCCAGACCTGCTGAGCTTTTCCAGCAACTTCTGATTTTGTTATTAACTGTACATCATTAACAACAAAAGTGGCTGGAAAAGCCCAGCAGGTCTGGCAGCATCTGTGAAGGAAAAAACAGAGTTAATGTTTCAGGTTTGGTGACCCTTCCTCACCTCATTAATATGCAGGTTCATATCCTACCAACCATTACAAACAAACTAGATGCTGTGATTTCTTGACATGGAAGTCTGGATAGGTATCTGACGATTTCAGCCCACTACAGGCTGTGGAGAGTTTCTATGCTGCTCACGGCATCTTAAGGCACAATCAATCGGAGTCAGCTGCAGGCACCTCTCAGTCACAGACTTTGGCATCTGAAATTTGCCACCCCTATGGCACTGCTCCAATCCACTTGCAGATTATGAGGAAGCACAGACCTGCATTGCAGGGTGCACCAGCAACAAGCATTGAAAAGTTGCTGCAAGTACAGGGACAGGCACCAGCACCCCACTCACAACTGGAACAGGCTGTGTCTCAGGGCTGCTTGCTTGCTCTGTTAGCATTTGCTCACTCATTGCCTATCTGAATGCTTGTAGCATCTCAGCATTGCCTTGCTGCACCTATCAGTGCAGACACGCACCAGATAGCTTGCCATGCTGGTCAGCAGTCCTCAGTCAAGGATGCAGACATCTTGTTATGTCAATTTCACATCTGCCCCATGTGCCAGGAGCTTACACAGCAACAACTGCATGTGCAGCAAACAAGTAACCGTGTCTGAAAATCTGAGGGGTGTTGTCCTCACTGAAGTCAATAGAGGCACTTGGCAGTGAGGGGTCCCAGCATAGAAAGTCAGGGACTGCCTCCAATACCAATCTACAGTATTGGACACAGTCAGGCATCAAGACATAGTGTTCTTACTAAGAGTTTCAATGCCTCTGAAGTCACAGTTAGTCCTGTGACTCTATATGGCCAGTCCAAAGGGGTAGAACCAATGCAGTCGGGGATGTATAAAGGCTTTGGTCATGGATTTGGGCTCTTCTTATCCAGGGCTATCCAGTTAGATTGCTCACAGTCTGATAACAGTTTCATCCAGAGAAACTAGGAGAATGGGAGGTTACGGAGAAAACGAAATCAGTTCAGAGAATTAAAGGTTGCAGGCTGGGAGGGCAGGAAGTTAACAATTGCGAAGAGGGACAACAATATCTGTAAGGGAGAATGCAGCAAAGAATGGATGGGAATGGGGTAATGTAAGAGGGGGATTGTTCCATGATCAGGAGCACCCTGGCTTCAATGGGGAAAACTGTATGAACACACCTAGCATGGTCACCTCATTCGCCAGGGGTTTGGGGGGTGAAGGGAGGAGTGTAGGTGAAGGCTGAGGAGAAAACAGAAGCATTGGTGGTGATCTTTCAGGAATCACTGGAGTCAGGGAGGGTCGTAAAGAGAACTGGAAAGTAGCTAACATAACATCCCTGTTTAAGAAAGGAAAGAGACAAAAGACAGGAAGTTATAGGTTGTTTAGCCTGACCAAATAAGAAAAGACCTCGTGGGGTGTTAGGGGCAAGATATTGGCACGGATAGAGGATTGGCTGATCGGCAGATGGCAAACAGTAGGGGATAAAGGGTCATTTTCAGGATGGCAGCCGGTTACTAATGGGATTCCACAGAGGTCAGTGTTGGAACCATAACTATTCACGTAATATTTTAATGACATGGACAAAGAAACAGAGGGCATTGTCGCTAAGTTTGCAGATTACACAAAGATAGATGGAGGGACAGGTAGTGTTCAGGAAGCAGTGATGTTGCAGAAAGACTTGGATAGGCTAGGAGAGTGAGCAAAGAAATGGCAGTGGAATACAATGTAGGAAAATATGAGGTTTTGCATTTGCTAGGAAACATAGAAGCATAGTGATTTTCAAACTGGGGAAAGGGTTCAGAAATCTAAAGCACAAAAGGACTTAAGAGTTATAGTTCGGGATTCTCTTAAGGTTAACGAGCAGGTTTAGTTGACCGTTAGGAAGGCAAAAGCAGTGTTAGCACTCATTTTGAGAAGGCTACAATATAATAGTAGGGATGTACTGTTAAGGCCGTATAAAGTTCTGGTCCAACAGCATTTGGAATATTGTAAGCAGTTTGGACCCCATAAATAAGGAAGGATGTGTTGGCCTTGGATGGGGTCCAGAGGAGGCTTATAAGAATGATCCTGGGGGTGAAGGGCTAGTTAATGTGAGGAGTGGTTCAGGACTCTGGATCTGTACTCGATGGATTATAGAAGGATGAGGGGATCTCATTGAAACTTACAGAATACTGACTTGCCTGGATACAGTAGATATGTGGAAGATGTTTCCACTAGTAGGAGAGAGTAGGACCCAAGGGCACAGCCTCAGAGTGAAGGGATCACCCTTTGGAACTGAGGTGAGGAAGAATTTCTTCAGCCAGAGTGTGGTGAATTTGTGAAGCTCATTGTCACAGGTGGCTGTGGAGGTCAAGTCATTCAGTGTCTTTAAGGCAGAGATAGATAGATTGGTTCTTATCAGTTAGGGAATCAAGGGTTACAGGGAGATGGCAAGAGAATGGAATTGAGAAACACATCAGCAATGATCAAATGGTGAAGCAGACTCGATGAGCTGAATGGTCTAATTCTGCTCCTATATCTATGGTCTTATGGCTGCTGTTGACAAGTTGAGTGGGGACTTGGGGAGATGCTAAATCTGTGGGCTTTATGGGCAAAACTGTCAGGAAGGGCATCTGGATGTCTGGGTCCTCACTGACATGTGGAGGTGAAGGCTGGAAACCGCTGCTCGAACAGCATTCGTTGTCGCCTAATATACGCTTGAAATTGACGCTAACAGTCTGAAAGAAAAGTTTCATCCTGTGAAGGAGGGCGCTGCAGGATGTTAAGATCTTTAAAAAGCAAGAACATTGCACATAGATCCATGTATTGTACAGGACCAAGACCTGCAGACTCCTTAATCCCTGGTGATTCTAATGCATTGGCTTTCTGTATGGTGTGCATCATCCCGTCCCAGACATCACTCACTGCTTCATTCACATTAACAGCAACACACAGAGGCCAGTGCTTGGCAGTAGAGCCTATTGGCCTTGGAAATTGGGTCAACTGATCCCGGAACATTTGTGTCTGGATGGCCCTTTCAACATCCAAGGATTGGAGCAGGGCAGCAGGGTGGAGCTAAAAGGCCCGAACACCTATGGAGTGTCCTGAGAGGAGACTTCTGAAGGGCCTCTCCTGCTGGGTGCCTCCTAGCACCACCCTGTCTCCATGTGAGGAGGTGGCACTTAAAGGGCATGTCAGGTTCACCAACTCCAGTCGCCATACCTTTAGACATGAAGACCAATGGCTGGGGAAATGAAGTGCATGCGTGTGTGCTTTTCCAGCAGACCCTTAGAGTACTGAATCTGGCATTCCATGGCAGTTGTCAACCTGCCCAAGTAACCATAAAACAAAGGAGTAGAAATAGGCCATTCAGCCCATCAAGTCTGCTCCACCATTCAAAGAGATCATGGCTTATCTGATAACAATTAACTCTACGTTCCTGCTATTTCCCCATAACCTTATTGATTAAAAATCTCTTTGTCTCAGCATTGAATATACTTAATGACCCAGCCTCAACAGCCCTCTGCGGTCAAGAATTCCACAGCTTCATTATGGTCTGGGAGAAGAATTTCACCCCATCTCTGTCTTAGTTGGGGGTTCCCTAATTCGGAGATTATGCCCTGTGATCCTAGAATCTTGCACGAAGGCAACAACCTTTCTGCATTGACTCTGTCAAGTCCTAAGAATCTTGTATGTTTCAATAAAGTTGCTTCTCATTCTTCTAAATTCTAATGAGTACAGGCTGAACCTACCCAACTTCTCCTCATATGACTGTCTCTCCATACCTGGGATCAGCCTAGTGAACTTTCTCTGCAATGTTCAAATGCCAGTCTATCTTTCCTTGGATAAAGGGCCAAAACTCTTTGCAGCATTCCAGCTGTGATCTGACTACTGTATTATATAGTTTGAGCAAAAACTCTCTACTTTTATACTCCACTCTCTTTAAATAAAGGCCAACATTCCATTTGCCTTCCCTATTACGTGCTGAACTTGAATGCTAGCTTTTTGTGATTCATGCATGAGGACTCCCAAATCCTGATGTCCTGCAGCTTTCTGCATTCTTTCTACATTTAAATAACATTCAGCTCCTCTATTCTTCTTGCTAAAGTGCATAACCTCACATTAACTTTAAATTCCAGCTACCAATCTTTAATCCGCTTGCTTAACCCCTCTGTATATATCTCTGCAGATTCTTTGTCATCCACTTTCATCTCACTCAATGTCTCCCTATGTCATCCTCACGACTTGACGCCCTTCTTATTTTTGTGTCATCAGGCAGCCAGATGATTGCTTATTTGAGGTACTTGGGTGCCCATAGCATAACTGTACTTCTGCAGTCTCAGGGCTATGACAGACATGGCCTCCCACAATAGTGTGCTACTCTTGTTCCTCCCCGTGTGTGGGATGAAGTCGTTGATTGCTGACGCCACAGGGTCTTTTCTTGCCTGGGGCTGAGCAGGTGTCTGGACTCCAGCAGTCCTCTGGGTGTCAGGGGCCTGGACTTGTTTCTTCCACGGCCATTTGTGGAACTGTCACCGTGAAGTGCTCACAAGATTGTGTTCCCAAACTTTTTAAGTGTGACATTCCAACTGAAGAGTCAGTATCTGAGCTTGTGGGAGGTGCAGGAGGCAGCCTTGCCTATGTTTTCTGTGAGGCCTTGGTACTCGCTTTCTTAGAGCTCAGGGAGAGGGGAAGGGTAACAGAGCAGGCAGTTTCTTCACCGGTCTTGTGGACATCCCACAGTTACCTGTTAAGATACAAGACAGAAAAGGCATTGCGGCCAATGGTTAGAAGTGGTGTTCAATTGATGACCCTGACGCTGAGGTCAGTATCAGAATTACACTGGAATGAAGAATGGAACTTACTCAGTTGGCAGGACATGGTGTCTTGGAATCCCCGCAGGATCCATCCCAGTCTTCTCCAGTGGGGGGCAGGATTCTTGACATGGGGCACCCCTCTTCTCATCTGGGCTCTAGCTGCCCAATTGTGTGCTGCCTTCTCCCGGAACGAGGGAAAGGGAGAGACTGAGTGAGATGAAGGGGGTTGGCATGGCTGTTCATCTTGGTGCAGGTGGTCAAAAGGTGATGAGGTGTCCAGGCGAGTGTGTAGGCACTGCAGAGGCCTTGTAGGGTTAGTGGTCTGGAATGTTGGGGAAATGAGAGCAAGTGAGGGAAGATGTTGCAGGCAACAGTGAGAGTGGTAGAGCATGAGCCTTGGTGGGATGCGGGTGCAATAGCAGAGATACAGTGAGTGTGAGGCACCTGACAGAACAGTGTGACACCTACCATGGTGGAGCAAAGAAGGTCATTGACCTTCTTGCGGCACTGCTGGGCATTCCTCTGGACTGTGGAGACTGCACTTTCCCAGTTGGTGACCTTGGACCAGGCTGCCAGGATCTGGTGGTGTGGCCTCCTCT